>NC_084578.2:495000-597500 GCF_033978685.3 Nerophis lumbriciformis | reverse complement strand
GTCTATACTTGACACAGGTTACAAGCTAACTAAACAGGTCTATACCTGACACAGGTTACAAGCTAACTAAACAGGTCTATACCTGACACAGGTTACAAGCTAACTAAACAGGTCTATACTTGACACAGGTTACAAGCTAACTAAACAGGTCTATACTTGACACAGGTTACAAGCTAACTAAACAGGTCTATACCTGACACAGGTTACAAGCTAACTAAACAGGTCTATACTTGACACAGGTTACAAGCTAACTAAACAGGTCTATACTTGACACAGGTTACAAGCTAACTAAACAGGTCTATACCTGACACAGGTTACAAGCTAACTAAACAGGTCTATACTTGACACAGGTTACAAGCTAACTAAACAGGTCTATACTTGACACAGGTTACAAGCTAACTAAACAGGTCTATACCTGACACAGGTTACAAGCTAACTAAACAGGTCTATACTTGACACAGGTTACAAGCTAACTAAACAGGTCTATACTTCAGTGTCATACATTTTCTTACTTAGCATGCTAACGTGAATATGCTAGCTTTTTGAGGCTGAGTTTGCACGACACTTTGGTCATTGAGGCATGCTAACATTAGCATGCTAGCATTTTAAAGACTATTTTCCCGTACACACCTCAGAGTAACATTTTAGTACTTGAGATGACGCATGTTACAGTTAGCATCTTAGCATGCTAACATTAGAATGGCAGCATTTACCCGAAGCTAAGAGGTATAGACTTGGACTTAGACAAACTTTAGACCTCAGTGTCACATATTTTGCTATGCTAACTGTTAGTATGCGGATGTTACTGCTAGCTTTTTAAGTTACTTGATGCTATGTGTTTAGCTTGCTAACTGTTAGCATTTCAGCATTCACCTGAAAGGCCTACCAAAATGGAAAGTTTGATGGAACGTACCTGAGAAGAGGCGCACCTTCGTCGTCCTTCTGGATGTGGTCGTGCACCTGCAGAAGCACACAGGTGTTGGCGGAAGGAGGCCTCAGGTGCAGGCAGGGGGCGGGGTCACTCACCAGCGAGCACGCTGTCCCGTTGGCCGAGGGCCGCAGGATGAGACTGTACGCCTCCTGCTGGGCAAACGTCACGTCGCACTCGGAGGACGAGCCGTCGCGGCGGACAAGGATGCGGAGCGTGCTGCTGGGCGCCCCTAGTGGCAGAGTCAGGTAGTGCGCAGGGTCCTGACACCACACACAGGTACTACTTAATGGCGCTCTGCACACGGGACGCTTGCTGGCCTACCTGCAGGTAGGGGAGGGGCTTGGGGAAGGGGTCTCCTGCAGGGAAGTGGAGAGCCACGCCCCCTGGTGCCAAGTTGAAGACCTGCAGCAGACACGTGCCCGCTGATGCCGGACGCACCGCCGTTTTCTGCCACACAAACATGGTACAACATTTCAAGTCCAGTCCCGGGACAACATGATGACATATGATGTTGTGACCCAGACACTAAGAGGACTATGACATCATAACTTGGAGGTCACATGATGGACACTAAGAGGACTATGACATCATAACTTGGAGGTCACATGATGGACACTAAGAGGACTATGACATCATAACTCGGGGGTCACATGATGGACACTAAGAGGACTATGACATCGTAACTTGGAGGTCACATGATGGACACTAAGAGGACTATGACATCATAACTTGGAGGTCACATGATGGACACTAAGAGGACTATGACATCATAACTTGGAGGTCACATGATGGACACTAAGAGGACTATGACATCATAACTCCGAGGTCACATGATGGACACTAAGAAGACTATGACACCATAACTTGGAGGTCACATGATGGACACTAAGAGGACTATGACACCATAACTTGGAGGTCACATGATGGACACTAAGAGGACTATGACATCATAACTTGGAGGTCACATGATGGACACTAAGAGGACTATGACATCATAACTTGGAGGTCACATGATGGACACTAAGAGGACTATGACATCATAACTTGGAGGTCACATGATGGACACTAAGAGGACTATGACATCATAACTTGGAGGTCACATGATGGACACTAAGAGGACTATGACATCATAACTTGGAGGTCACATGATGGACACTAAGAGGACTATGACATCATAACTTGGAGGTCACATGATGGACACTAAGAGGACTATGACATCATAACTTGGAGGTCACATGATGGACACTAAGAGGACTATGACATCATAACTCCGAGGTCACATGATGGACACTAAGAGGACTATGACATCATAACTTGGAGGTCACATGATGGACACTAAGAGGACTATGACATCATAACTTGGGGGTCACATGATGGACACTAAGAGGACTATGACATCATAACTTGGAGGTCACATGATGGACACTAAGAGGACTATGACATCATAACTTGGAGGTCACATGATGGACACTAAGAGGACTATGACATCATAACTTGGAGGTCACATGATGGACACTAAGAGGACTATGACATCATAACTTGGGGGTCACATGATGGACACTAAGAGGACTATGACATCATAACTCGGAGGTCACATGATGGACACTAAGAGGACTATGACATCATAACTTGGAGGTCACATGATGGACACTAAGAGGACTATGACATCATAACTTGGAGGTCACATGATGGACACTAAGAGGACTATGACATCATAACTTGGAGGTCACATGATGGACACTAAGAGGACTATGACATCATAACTTGGAGGTCACATGATGGACACTAAGAGGACTATGACATCATAACTTGGGGGTCACATGATGGACACTAAGAGGACTATGACATCATAACTTGGAGGTCACATGATGGACACTAAGAGGACTATGACATCATAACTTGGAGGTCACATGATGGACACTAAGAGGACTATGACATCATAACTTGGAGGTCACATGATGGACACTAAGAGGACTATGACATCATAACTTGGAGGTCACATGATGGACACTAAGAGGACTATGACATCATAACTCCGAGGTCACATGATGGACACTAAGAGGACTATGACATCATAACTTGGAGGTCACATGATGGACACTAAGAGGACTATGACATCATAACTCCGAGGTCACATGATGGACACTAAGAGGACTATGACATCATAACTTGGAGGTCACATGATGGACACTAAGAGGACTATGACATCATAACTTGGAGGTCACATGATGGACACTAAGAGGAATATGACATCATAACTTGGAGGTCACATGATGGACACTAAGAGGACTATGACATCATAACTTGGGGGTCACATGATGGACACTAAGAGGACTATGACATCATAACTCGGAGGTCACATGATGGACACTAAGAGGACTATGACATCATAACTCGGAGGTCACATGATGGACACTAAGAGGACTATGACATCATAACTTGGAGGTCACATGATGGACACTAAGAGGACTATGACATCATAACTTGGAGGTCACATGATGGACACTAAGAGGACTATGACATCATAACTTGGAGGTCACATGATGGACACTAAGAGGACTATGACATCATAACTTGGAGGTCACATGATGGACACTAAGAGGACTATGACATCATAACTTGGAGGTCACATGATGGACACTAAGAGGACTATGACATCATAACTTGGAGGTGACATGATGACATAATGCCTACCATAACGTTGACCTCCACCAGGGCAGCAGCACCAAAAGCTAGCGCCGCAAAAACCATCCCGGTGGCCATTTTTCTCAGCGGGCTGAAAAACAAGGAACATTTGTGGTTGCCATGGGCGACAAACAGTTGCTATGACGATGCTAGGCCTGGGCCATCCCACTTTTTGATGGAGCATTTATTGACTTGCAAATGATTGCCCACAAACAAATTAGAGAGCAAAATAACCACTGATGTAATCATAATATTTATAATAATGACAATAATAATAATGTTACTAATAATAATATTGACAATAACGATAATATTACTACTAATAATATTGACAACAATAATAATATTACTACTAATAATATTGACAACAATAATAATGGAAATAATAATAATAATATATTACTAATAATAATATTGACAATTAGTGTAATATTATTAATAATGATAATGACAATAATAATAATAATAATGACAATAATGTCAATAATAACAATAATGACAATAATAGTAATAATAATTATGACAATAAATATTAATAATAATAATAATATCAATAATAGTAAGAATATTGACAATAATAATAATGAGAATAATGACAATAATAATAATAATTATAGTAATAATAATGACAATAATAATAACATTAATAATAATGACAATAATATTAATAATAATGACAATTATATCAACCCGCGGCCCCAAAAGGTACAAGCGGTAGAAAATGGAAGGATGGATGGATTATATCAATATTATTATTAATAATAACAATAATGATAACAACAATAATAATAATAATGTCAATAATAATACTAATAATGACAATAATAATAAAGATATTATATTATTCATAATATCCATCAATAATGAAAATAATAGTGTGAATAATAATGACAATAATAATAGTAATAATGACAATCATAATTATATTACTAATAATAATATTGACAATAATAATAATTACAATAATAGTAATACTAATAATGACAATAATAATAATAATGACAATCATAATAATATTACTACTAATATTGACAATAATATTAATGATAATGACAATGATATCAATATTATTATTAATAATAACAATAATAATGATATTATTAATAACAATAATAACGATATTATTAATAACAATAATGACCATAATAATATTAATAATAATATCCATCAATAATGGAAACAATAATGAAATAATAACAATGACAATAATAATAATGAGAATAGTTATAATAATAACGAGAATAGTAATAATAATAATAATAATAACGAGAATAGTAATAATAATAAGAATGATGATAACAAGAATAGTAATAATAATAATAATAATGACAATAATAATGATAATAATATTGCAAGTATAGACTTTTAAATGCAATAAACTTGTATTTTAACATTGTGTTTAAAATGTAAACTTTTTCATATTCAAGTCAAATAAAAACTAATAAATATTAAAAATAAAATATACTCTCTCAGCAAAATTGTGCACTTGAATAAAAATCACAACCAAAATCAATGAAATATGTTCTGTCCCTGTTAGGGAGGGTGTGAGGAACCTCAAACGTACCTGTCCCTGTTTGGGAGGGTGTGGGGAACCTCAAATGTACCTGTCCCTGTTAGGTGGAGAACCTCAAACGTACCTGTCCCTGTTAGGGAGGGTGTGGGGAACCTCACAAGCAAAACAATAAATCAAGTTCTTGTGACCAAAATGATGCCATCATTGTTGTGGTGTTGTTGGACTTGAGGGTCACATCATCTTCTACCATCACATGCTTTTATTTGAAAAGGCTAAAGGTAAACACACATTTAAAACACATCTGTGTTATTGATTAGTATATATTTTTATATCATTTTGCCATTTTTGGATTGCTGCTGCTTCTTGTACTTTGTTGAGAATGTGTCATTGCTAGCAGAAGATTGCATGAGATAAGATTGGCAATAAAAGTTAAAAAAATAGCGTCGGACTTTTGACTTCTGGTGAAGGCTACAATCATCATATTACTTGTATTTCCATCCATCCATTTTCTACCGCTTATTCCCTTTGGGGTCGCTGGAGCCTATCTCAGCTACAATCAGGCGGAAGGCGGGGTACACCCTGGACAAGTCGCCACCTCATCGCAGGTATTGTTTTCACATAAAAAAAAGAATAATTTGGTTGTGGTGGCTTTCATTTTGGTGTGGTCTTGCCACCATCACTTACCTCAAAGGGAACCCTCAGTCTTTTAACCAAGTTCTATTTTTTAATACATGAATCAAATATACTTTCTTGACCGAGGAAACATTGAATTTTGTTTTGGCTTCACAAGAGTAATATTATTTTTATTTGTATCTTCGAACATGATTACCTTCTTCCATTTTTCATTTGGAAACGTTTGAGAATGTTTTTTTAATAAATGTGAATTGAACTTTGAGTTAATGTGACGTCACTTCCTGTTGAAGAAAGTGTCTGATTCAACTTTATCTGCATCACTTTGTGTAAATACACCACCTTCTTTATGTTCAATGTGACTTCTGTTTTGTTTGATCTGACCCTTTACTGCCGTGTTACAGACACCCTTTGGAAACAATGAAGGTATGTCAACAAACTTTGACAGAATATTTCTGTGCAAAATATCTGCGGCTTATAGTCCGCTGCAACTAATCTATGGAAAAACTGTTTTTTTCTCAAATGTTGTGGGTGTGGCTTCTATAGTGGTGTGTTCTATGGTCTGCTGTTTTCTTTCAAGGTTGTGTAAAGTGAGTGATGGAAGATGGGCCCGGGCCTAGACTAGACAACACAAGAGTAAGTAAAGACTAGACAACACAACACAAAAGTAAAGACTAGACAACACAACACAAGAGTAAGTAAAGACTAGACAACACAACACAAGAGTAAGTAAAGACTAGACAACACAACACAAGAGTAAGTAAAGATTAGACAACACAAGAGTAAGTAAAGACTAGACAACACGAGTGTAAGACTAGACAACACAAGAGTAAGTAAAGACTAGACAGCACGAGAGTAAGTAAAGACTAGACAACACGAGTGTAAGACTAGACAACACAAGAGTAAGTAAAGACTAGACAACACGAGAGTAAGTAAAGACTAGACAACACAACACAAAAGTAAGTAAAGACTAGACAACACAAGAGTAAGTAAAGACTAGACAACACAAGACAAGAGTAAGTAAAGACTAGACAACACGAGAATAAGTAAAGACTAGATAACACAAGAGTAAGTGAAGACTAGACAAGACAAGAGTAAGTAAAGACTAGACAACACAAAATGAGAGTAAGTAAAGACTAAACAACACAAGCGTAAGTAAAAACTAGACAACACGAGAGTAAGTAAAGACAAGACAACACAAGAGTAAGTAAAGACTAGACAACACAAGAGTAAGTAAAGACTAGACAACACAACACAAGAGTAAGTAAAGACTAGACAAGACAAGAGTAAGTAAAGACTAGACAACACAACACAAGAGTAAGTAAAGACTAGACAACATGAGAGTAAGTAAAGACAAGACAAGAGTAAGTAAAGACTAGACAACACAAGACAAGAGTAAGTAAATACTAGACTAGGCAAGACAAGAGTAAGTAAAGACTAGACAACACAAGACAAGAGTAAGTAAAGACTAGACAACACAAAACAAGAGTAAGTAAATACTAGACTAGGCAAGACAAGAGTAAGTAAAGACTAGACAACACAAGACAAGAGTAAGTAAAGACTAGACTAGACAAGACAAGAGTAAGTAAAGACTAGACTAGACAACACGAGAGTAAGTAAAGACTAGACAACACAACACAAAAGTAAGTAAAGACTAGACAACACAAGAGTAAGTAAAGACTAGACAACACAAGACAAGAGTAAGTAAAGACTAGACAACACAAGAGTAAGTAAAGACTAGACAACACAAGACAAGAGTAAGTAAATACTAGACTAGGCAAGACAAGAGTAAGTAAAGACTAGACAACACAAGACAAGAGTAAGTAAAGACTAGACAACACAAAACAAGAGTAAGTAAATACTAGACTAGGCAAGACAAGAGTAAGTAAAGACTAGACAACACAAGACAAGAGTAAGTAAAGACTAGACTAGACAAGACAAGAGTAAGTAAAGACTAGACTAGACAACACGAGAGTAAGTAAAGACTAGACAACACAACACAAAAGTAAGTAAAGACTAGACAACACAAGAGTAAGTAAAGACTAGACAACACAAGACAAGAGTAAGTAAAGACTAGACAACACAAGAGTAAGTAAAGACTAGACAACACAAGACAAGAGTAAGTAAAGACTAGACAACACGAGAATAAGTAAAGACTAGATAACACAAGAGTAAGTGAAGACTAGACAAGACAAGAGTAAGTAAAGACTAGACAACACAAAATGAGAGTAAGTAAAGACTAAACAACACAAGCGTAAGTAAAAACTAGACAAGACGAGAGTAAGTAAGTTCAGTACTGACGTGATGTTGATCCTGCAGAGGCCAACCAGCGGGTAGACCAGCAGGTCAAAGATGGGCACCAAGATCAGAATGAGCAGAGGGTTCAGCATCTGGGCTCACATACAACAAGGTGATAAAAGTACACACAACAAGGTGATAAAAGTACACACAACAATGTGATAAAAGTACACACAACAAGGTGATAAAAGTACACACAACAAGGTGATAAAAGTACACACAACAAGGTGATAAAAGTACATACAACAAGGTGATAAAAGTACACACAACAAAGTGATAAAAGTACACACAACAAGGTGATAAAAGTACACAATGACATGCAAATCAACTTCAAGTGCCAATAAAAGGCTGAACTATTAATAAAGTTCTTCACAAGTTTTAGTCTTTGAAGTCAAATAGATTGAAGCTTTAGTAGTACCACTTTCCTCCAGAGAGTCAGTGCTTGGTACTCACCTGCATTTGATCAGGTTTGATGGCGTAGACCCCCTGTGGTGACACACACACACACACACGCACACACGCACACACGCACACACACACACACACACACACACACACACACACACACACACACACACACACACACACACACACACACACACACACTGCACTCAACTTTGACTGCACCAGCAAGTGGAACATTATTTCACTATATCATGACTAAAAAGGACGTGACTAAGAAGAATGTGATGATCAGAGTGCTACAGGATATGGTGACTAAGAAGGACGTGATGATCAGAGTGCTACAGGATATGGTGACTAAGAAGGACGTGATGATCAGAGTGCTACAGGATATGGTGACTAAGAAGGACGTGATGATCAGAGTGCTACAGGGTATGGTGACTAAGAAGAACGTGATGATCAGAGTGCTACAGGATATGGTGACTAAGAAGGACGTGATGATCAGAGTGCTACAGGATATGGTGACTAAGAAGGACGTGATGATCAGAGTGCTACAGGATATGGTGACTAAGAAGGACGTGATGATCAGAGTGCTACAGGGTATGGTGACTAAGAAGAACGTGATGATCAGAGTGCTACAGGATATGGTGACTAAGAAGGACGTGATGATCAGAGTGCTACAGGATATGGTGACTAAGAAGAACGTGATGATCAGAGTGCTACAGGATATGGTGACTAAGAAGAACGTGATGATCAGAGTGCTACAGGATATGGTGACTAAGAAGAACGTGATGATCAGAGTGCTACAGGATATGGTGACTAAGAAGAACGTGATGATCAGAGTGCTACAGGGTATGGTGACTAAGAAGGACGTGATGATCAGAGTGCTACAGGATATGGTGACTAAGAAGGACGTGATGATCAGAGTGCTACAGGGTATGGTGACTAAGAAGGACGTGATGATCAGAGTGCTACAGGGTATGGTGACTAAGAAGGTCCAACTCACAAAGCCCAAGTTCATCCTGGTGGACTGCAGAGTCCAGCGGGATCCCTGGAATGGAACAAGGTTAGCACTGTTAGCTTTAGCACCATCCACTCTGCAGCAATCTAGTTCTGGTTCTGGTTCTGGTTCTGGTACCTGCTGGTCGAAGAGAGCCCAAAACATTGGCAGAGGGATGAAGAGCACCAAAACCTTCAGGACCATCTTGATCTCCGTGATCAGACGCTTCTGGTGAGGTCAGAAAGAACACCTCTTTCAGGAAATGTCCTCGCTAGCTGGGTCCAAGGTCACGTATGGGTCCAAGGTCACGTAAGAACCCTCACCGAGTACTTGTCCTCGGCCCAGTCCAGCCAGTGCCTCCTGCTGGACTCGTACTTGGACCTCCTCCAGCGGTTCTGGATGGCATACTGCAAGTAGAGAGCAGATCACCCTGAGGAGCACACCTGAGGAGCACACCCAAGGAGCACACCCGAGGAGCACACCCGAGGAGCACACCTGAGGAGCACACCTGAGGAGCACACCTGAGGAGCAGACCCGAGGAGCACACCCGAGGAGCACACCCGAGGAGCACACCTGAGGAGCACACCCGAGGAGCACACCCGAGGAGCACACCCGAGGAGCACACCTGAAGAGCACACCCGAGGAGCACACCTGAGGAGCACACCTGAAGAGCACACCCGAGGAGCACACCCGTGGAGCACACCTGAGGAGCACACCTGGAGACATGTTTGCTTCACTCACGCCCACACACTTGCAGACTTCCAGCAGGATGTTACCCTCAGGAGGATTCTTCTTGTACAGTCTGCTGCCTGACATCAACACCACTGGAACACACAACACACCCTGTTACTAGTACTACTAACTAGTACACTTGTTACTCTCTGAACAGTACTACTAACTAGCATTCTTGTAACTATCTTACTACTACTACTATTCTTCTTGTACAGTCTGCTGCCTGACATCAACACCACTGGAACACACAACACACCCTGTTACTAGTACTACTAACTAGTACACTTGTTACTCTCTTAATAGTACTACTAACTAGCATTCTTGCAACTCTCTTACTACTACTATTCTTCTTGTACAGTCTGCTGCCTGGCATCAACACCATTGGAACACACAACACACCCTGTTACTAGTACTACTAACTAGTACATTTGTTACTCTCTTAATAGTACTACTAACTAGCATTCTTGCAACTCTCTTACTACTACTACTACTATTCTTCTTGTACAGTCTGCTGCCTGACATCAACACCACTGGAACACACAACACACCCTGTTACTAGTACTACTAACTAGTACACTTGTTACTCTCTGAACAGTACTACTAACTAGCATTCTTGTAACTATCTTACTACTACTACTATTCTTCTTGTACAGTCTGCTGCCTGGCATCAACACCATTGGAACACACAACACACCCTGTTACTAGTACTACTAACTAGTACACTTGTTACTCTCTTAATAGTACTACTAACTAGCATTCTTGTAACTATCTTACTACTACTACTATTCTTCTTGTACAGTCTGCTGCCTGGCATTAACACCACTGGAACACACAACACACCCTTTTACTAGTACTACTAACATGTTACTAGTACTACTAACATGTTACTAGTACTACTAACATGAGCATGTATTCCCTGAGTGTGAGGCGACAGGAAGTGTCTGACCTAAGGCGGCCATCATGAGGGCGGCGGGGAGGCCAAAGGCCAGAGCGTAGCAGTCTTGTCCAAAACACTTCACGTCTCCTGCGGGCGAAGGAGGACACAAAACAAAACATGTCAAAAACACAAAAATTGGACTGCGGGCGAAGGAGGACACAAAGCGGGCGAGGGAGGACACAAAGCGGGCGAGGGAGGACACAAAGCGGGCGAGGGAGGACACAAAGCGGGCGAGGGAGGACACAAAGCGGGCGAATGAGGACACAAAGTGGGCGAATGAGGACATAAAGCGGGCGAATGAGGACACAAAGTGGGCGAATGAGGACACAAAGCGGGCGAATGAGGACACAAAGCGGGCGAGGGAGGACACAAAGCGGGCGAGGGAGGACACAAAGCGGGCGAATTTGAGGACACAAAGCGGGCGAGGGAGGACACAAAGCGGGCGAATGAGGACACAAAGCGGGCGAGGGAGGACACAAAGCGGGCGAATGAGGACACAAAGCGGGCGAGGGAGGACACAAAGCGGGCGAGGGAGGACACAAAGCGGGCGAATGTGAGGACACAAAGCGGGCGAGGGAGGACGCAAAGCGGGCAAGGGAGGACACAAAGCGGGCGAGGGAGGACACAAAGCGGGCGAATGTGAGGACACAAAACGGGCGAGGGAGGACACAAAGCGGGCGAGGGAGGACACAAAGCGGGCAAAGGAGGACTCAAAGCGGGCGAGGGAGGACACAAAGCGGGCGAGGGAGGACACAAAGCGGGCGAATGTGAGGACACAAAGCGGGCGAGGGAGGACACAAAACAAAACATGTCAAAAACACAAAACACAAAACATGGACTTCGGGCGAAGGAGGACACAAAGCGGGCGAGGGAGGACACAAAGCGGGCGAGGGAGGACACAAAGCGGGCGAGGGAAGACACAAAGCGGGCGAATGAGGACACAAAGCGGGCGAGGGAGGACACAAAGCGGGCGAGGGAGGACACAAAACAAAACATGTCAAAAACACAAAACACAAAACATGGACTTCGGGCGAAGGAGGACACAAAGCGGGCGAGGGAGGACACAAAGCGGGCGAATGTGAGGACACAAAGCGGGCGAGGGAGGACACAAAGCGGGCGAGGGAGGACACAAAGCGGGCGAGGGAGGACACAAAGCGGGCGAGGGAGGACACAAAGCGGGCGAGGGAGGACACAAAACGGGCGAGGGAGGACACAAAGCGGGCGAATGTGAGGACACAAAGCGGGCGAGGGAGGACACAAAGCGGGCGAGGGAGGACACACAGCGGGCGAGGGAGGACACAAAGCGGGCGAGGGAGGACACAAAGCGGGCGAATGTGAGGACACAAAGCGGGCGAGGGAGGACACAAAGCGGGCGAATGTGAGGACACAAAGCGGGCGAGGGAGGACACAAAGCGGGCGAGGGAGGACACAAAGCGGGCGAGGGAGGACACAAGGCGGGCGAATGTGAGGACACAAAGCGGGTGAGGGAGGACACAAAGCGGGCGAGGGAGGACACAAAGCGGGCGAGGGAGGACACAAAGCGGGCGAGGGAGGACACAAAGCGGGCGAGGGAGGACACAAAGCGGGCGAGGGAGGACACAAAGCGGGCGAGGAGGACACAAAGCGGGCGAGGGAGGACACAAAGCGGCCGAGGGAGGACACAAAGCTGGCGAATGAGGACACAAAGCGGGCGAGGCAGGACACAAAGCGGGCGAATGAGGACACAAAGCGGGCGAGGGAGGACACAAAGCGGGCGAGGGAGGACACAAAGCGGGCGAGGGAGGACACAAAGCGGGCGAGGGAGGACACAAAGCGGGCGAGGGAGGACACAAAGCGGGCGAGGGAGGACACAAAGCGGGCGAATGAGGACACAAAGCGGGCGAATGAGGACATAAAGCGGGCGAATGTGAGGACACAAAGCGGGCGAGGGAGGACACAAACCGGGCGAATGAGGACACAAAGCGGGCGAGGGAGGACACAAAGCGGGCGAGGGAGGACACAAAGTGGGCGAGGGAGGACACAAAGCGGGCGAGGGAGGACATAAAGCGGGCGAATGTGAGGACACAAAGCGGGCGAATGTGAGGACACAAAGCGGGCGAGGGAGGACACAAAGCGGGCGAGGGAGGACACAAAGTGGGCGAGGGAGGACACAAAGCGGGCGAGGGAGGACATAAAGCGGGCGAATGTGAGGACACAAAGCGGGCGAGGGAGGACACAAAGCGGGCGAATGAGGACATAAAGCGGGCGAATGTGAGGACACAAAGCGGGCGAGGGAGGACACAAACCGGGCGAATGAGGACACAAAGCGGGCGAGGGAGGACACAAAGCGGGCGAGGAGGACACAAAGCGGGCGAGGGAGGACACAAAGCGGCCGAGGGAGGACACAAAGCGGGCGAATGAGGACACAAAGCGGGCGAGGGAGGACACAAAGCGGGCGAATGAGGACACAAAGCGGGCGAGGGAGGACACAAAGCCGGCGAGGGAGGACACAAAGCGGGCGAGGG
Organism: Nerophis lumbriciformis; assembly: GCF_033978685.3. Classification (NCBI taxonomy): domain Eukaryota; kingdom Metazoa; phylum Chordata; class Actinopteri; order Syngnathiformes; family Syngnathidae; genus Nerophis; species Nerophis lumbriciformis. The sequence continues at coordinate 583,868 of NC_084578.2, read as the reverse complement.
AGGACACAAAGCGGGCGAGGGAGGACACAAAGCGGGCGAATGAGGACACAAAGCGGGCGAGGGAGGACACAAAGCGGGCGAATGAGGACACAAAGCGGCCGAGGGAGGACACAAAGCGGGCGAATGAGGACACAAAGCGGGCGAGGGAGGACACAAAGCGGGCGAGGGAGGACACAAAGCGGGCGAGGGAGGACACAAAGCGGGCGAATGTGAGGACACAAAGCGGGCGAATGTGAGGACACAAAGCGGGCGAGGGAGGACACAAAGCGGGCGAGGGAGGACACAAAGCGGGCGAATGTGAGGACACAAAGCGGGCGAGGGAGGACACAAAGCGGGCGAGGGAGGACACAAAGCGGGCGAGGGAGGACACAAAGCGGGCGAGGGAGGACACAAAGCGGGTGAGGGAGGACACAAAGCAGGCGAGGGTTTCAACATTCAAGATTCAAGATGCTTTATTATTGTCCATTCTTTAACATGTAGAAGACACATAAGAAGTGAAATGTCATTTTGGGCACAGTCCCACTAAGCAGACATACGTTACAGAGGGACAAGACGGGACCGCCAACGGGTCAGCCACTTACGGCGCTCCTTAAAAAAGGTGGGAAAAAGGTGACATTGGGAAAGGGGGAAGAGTAAAAAAAATATCAGTCAAAGGCTGGACCCTCATTAACTTGGGTGAGATGTTGAAATGTTTTTGTGGACTGGGGACGATCTCAAAGTTGGACGCCAGGTGTTGTTGAAAAAAAGGAAGGTGAAAAGCGTCCATGGTTGAGGAGTCCTCGGGGGAGTTCTTCAGAACAGCCTGTTCCTGATAGCGTCAAGGCCATTCGAGGGAGTCAAATGGTAGATTAAGATGTTTTCTTCAAGCAACGACCTGCCTGCTCTCTCTGTGTGTCCGTGCTGTTCTCTCAAATTCAATTGAATTCTTCCTTCTCAGCAAGTTTCTCCAAGATGAGATCCATTTTGCGATTCAAATCAGAAATGGCCCCAGTCTGTGTTCCCACAGCTCCGCCCAATCCTTCCATTGTGATGAACAGCCGTTGGGCTCCTTGAGTGGCTGCCATCATCTTCCGAATTTGACGATAGACCAGAGCAATGCCCAGCCCAATCAGCAGGTGCCCCGCGATCACGCTTCCAAATAGGTAGATGTCTTCCACGTCCTCAATGGAAAGGACTGAGAGGCACATGATTCTCCATTTATCCCAGGAATCTCTCACGTACCCCGCAGCAATGGTTCCATCAGGGCAGCCAGGCTCTCCAGAACCTCTTTTCCTTGTCAAAAAGACTTTGTCAATTGCATGGAGAGTCCAGCTGATCATTTACTCATGTTTGATATTTAGATTTGAGGACAGCGCAAAGAAAGAGGCTTCAAAAAAGTTCAGACAAGACAAGGACAGCAGAAAGCAAGCAGGGAAGGAAGGAGCGGAGAAGAATGCGAGCGCCCTCACCAAGAGGCAAGACAGAAAGACCGAGAGGGAGGACACAAAACAAAACACTTGACACGAGGACACAAAAGATGGACGCACTTCAACTCTTCTTCTTCCTCACGCCCAAACATGGCCAAGGAAAATAGACTTTCAAAAGACATGTTTTCAAAATAAAATGAAGATTCATAATAAGAAAAACTCTTTTCTTCAAGTGAAAAAACACTTGCAATTATAAAAACTATTTTCTTTCATTCAAAAAACGCCGTAAGTTTGAACTTGAAGAAAATTGTTTTTATACTTGAGAATTGTTTTTGACTGGAAAATATATTTTTATAACTTTTGTCACTTTTTATAACGTTATAGCAACATTTTCTAATAATTGTTTTTGGTATACTTATGAATAATTTGATTTATTGCAGGAAATAGTTTTTACAATAGAAGATAATTTTTTTAATTTTATTGAATCTTTTTTTTTAATGAAGCTATTAGTTTACTTGCGAATGTTTTTTTTTAATTGAAGAAAATTGTGGCTTTAGTGGCAAATATTTTTTTAATTGAAAAAAATAGTTTTATACTTGCAAAACGTTTCTTTAAATTGAATACAATTTTTTACTTGCAAATCCTTTAACTGAATAAAACATTTTTTCTTACTTGTCAATCTTTATTTTATTTTGAAACATTTTTTTTTTCATAATTGCAAATGTTTTTTTAAGTTGAAGAAAATTGTTTTTCTTATTGTGAATCTTTATTTTGAAAAAAAAAATTTTTATACTTGCAAATGTTTTTTTGAATTGAAGAAAATTGTTTTTCTTATTGTGAATCTTTATTTTGAAAAAATATTTTTTATACTTGCAAATGTATAAAAGTATAAGAAAAAACCTTTTAAAATTTTAAATCCTTTTTTATTGCATACAATTGTTTTAAGACCTGAAAATATTGTTTTTAATTGAAAATAATTGTTGTTTCTACTTGTGAATCATCATTTTATTTTGAAAAAATGACTTATAGTTGCAAATATTTTTTTAATTGTTTTTCTTGTCAATCTGTAATTTATTTTGAAAAAAATATTTTTTTAACTTGCAAGTTTTTTTTATTGAATTTTTTTGTGAATCTTTATTTTATTTTGAAAAAATGTTTTTATAATTTCAACTGTTTTTTCAAATTGAAAAAAATAGTTTTTCTTTTTGTGAATTTTTGTTTTTTATAAGTGCAAATGTTTTTTTAAATGAAAAAAATGTTTTTCTTATTGTAAATCATTATCTTATTTTGAAAAAAAATGTTTAAATGAAAGAAAATAGTTTCTTTAAATGCGATTCATTATTTAATTTTGAAAAGATGCGAGGAATGTTAAAGGACAAAGTTGAGCTGACTTTGGAGCAGGGGGTGATGATGGTGGACATTATTTTATTTTGAAAAGATTAATGTTTTGAGCTGACTTTGGTGTAGGGGGGGTGATGCTGGTGGACATTTTATTTTTTTATTTTATTTTGAAAAGATGAATGTTAAAGGACAAAACAAAGTTGCGCTAACCTCGGAGCAAGGGGGTGATGATGGTGGACAGCAGGCTGCCAGCGTTGATGGACATGTAGAAGATGGAGAAGAACTTCATCCTCTCGCTGGCCTGCACACAGCAAACATTTCAGAGAACTTCTTCCCTCGGACTTTGATGAGCTTCAGACTCACCTGCTCCTCAGGGAACTGGTCTCCCCCGAAGGCGGCCACACAGGGTTTGATGCCACCCGTCCCAAAGGCGATGAGGACCAGGCCTGCCATGGACAACCCTCTGAGGACGCCAGGAAGGGGTGTGACAAGATGGAGGAGGGGGTGTGACAAGATAGAGGAGGGGTGTGTGTGAGGTGGGCAACAAGGTGTGTGTGTGTGTGTGTGTGTGTGTGTGTGTGTGTGTGTGTGTACGTGAGAGAAGTGTGGGGAGCAACATCAAGATGGCGTTTGTGGACCTATGAGAGGCCTTTGATAGAGTCAACAGAGACTTGCTGAGGAGGACAGGAGTGAGTCTAGGCCTTTCAAGGTATGCACAGGTGTCAGGCAGGGTTGTGTACTTACACCTGTACTATTCAACATGAGTGTGTCACCTGGCTACTGCACAAAGAAGTTGAGGGAAGCAGTGGTGTGCTGCTGGATGGAAGCTTCTTTAACATCAGAAGGCTGCAGGCGGTAGAGATGCGCGGTTTGCGGGCACAACCGCGGAGTCCGCGGATTATCCGCGGATCGGGCGGATGAAATTAAAAAAAATTAGATTTTATCCGCGGGTCGGGTCGGGTGGTTGAAATAGAAAAAAATTAGATTTTAAATAGATTCAGGCGGGTGGCAGTTAAACCAATTGGTAAATATATATACATAGTTAAATGTTGTTACCCACATACGAAAAACGAGCAGGCACCTGCAGCATATGCCACAACAGAAGAAAAGAAAAGAAAAGAGATGGACACATACTTCATGGTGGCACCTACATCGTGGTGGCACCTACATCGTGGTGGCACATACATCATGGTGGCACATACTTCATGGTGGCACATACATCATGATGGCACATACTTCATGGTGGCACATACATCATGATGCGTCAATTGAGGTGGGCCGGGTTGGGGGGGGCGGGGTTTGGTGGTAGAGGGGGTGTATATTGCAGCCCGGAAGAGTTAGGGCTGCATGGGATTCTGGGTATTTGTTTTGTTGTGTTTATGTTGTGTTACGGTGCGGATGTTCTCCCGAAATGTCTTTGTCATTCTTGTTTGGTGTGGATTCACAGTGTGGCGTATATTTCAAACAGTGTTAAAGTTGTTTATACGAGCACCGTCAGTGTAACCTGTATCGCTGTTGGCCAAGTATGCTCTGCATTCACGTGTGTGTGCGTGCTGAAGCCACACATATTATGTGACTGGGCTGGGCCAGCATTTGCTGGACTGGGTGAAAAGCGGACGTGACGATTTTTGGGAGGGGCACTGAAATTTGAGTCTCCCGGGAGGGTTGGCAAGTATGAGAATTAGCGGTAAATGCAGTGTTACCGCGGCACCGCCGCTGAATATAATCGACGGGCCAGCTTTAGTGTTAATTTGATATCGCCTCAAGGGCCAAGTGAAATTACACAGCGGGCCAAATTTGGCCCGCGGGCCAGAGTTTGACACCCATGCAATAGACCATGTGGCTCTCCTATTTGACTTTTTAGTCACAACTTCATATGGCCCCATTGCTATAGACCATGTGGCTCTCCTATTGGACTTTTCACTCACAACTTCATATGGCCCCATTGCAATAGACCATGTGGCTTTCCTATTGGACCTTTCACTCACAACTTCATATGGCCCAATTGCAATAGACCATGTGGCTCTCCTATTGGACTTTTTAGTCACAACTTCATATGGCCCCATTGTAATAGACCATGTGGCTCTCCTATTGGACTTTTTAGTCACAACTTCATATGGCCCCATTGCAATAGACCATGTGGCTCTCCTATTGGACTTTCTAGTCACCTCAAAACTCACCAATAGAAGAAGTGGAAGTCATTATCGGATACCATGGACTACCATAAGCAAGTATGCAAGTAAACATGTGCACGGTGTGTGTGTGTGTGTACGTGTGTGTGTGTGTGTGTGTACGTGTGTGTGTGTGTGTGTGTGTGTGTGTGTGTGTGTGTGTGTGTGTGTGTGTGTGTGTGTGTACATACATGTGGACAGTGGTGGTGCCCAGCAGGGGGACAGCACCCAGAGACTTGACCACGTGACCCAGGACGTAGACCAGGGACAGGTAGATGATGGTCCTGCAGGCACAGGACAGTCCTTACTGGACCAGCACTTACCTGTACTTGTTTTTTACCTGTACTTTATCACCTGTACTTGTTTATTACCTGTACTTTATCACCTGTACTTGTTTATTACCTGTACTTTATTACTTGTTTCTTACCTGTACTTGTTTATTACCTGTACTTTATCACCTGTACTTGTTTATTACCTGTACTTTATCACCTGTACTTGTTTATTACCTGTACTTTATCACCTGTACTTGTTTATTACCTGTACTTTATCACCTGTACTTGTTTATTACCTGTACTTTATCACCTGTACTTTATCACCTGTACTTATTTATTACCTGTACTTTATTACTTGTTTCTTACCTGTACTTTCTTACCTGTACTTGTTTATTACCTGTACTTTATTACCTGTACTTTCTTACCTGTACTTGTTTATTACCTGTACTTGTTTCTCACCTGTACTTGCCCAGCCAGGAGTCTGCGATGAGCGCCCCCAGGACAGGTGTGAAGTAGCAGAGGCTGCTGAAGGCGTGGTAGACGGCGGTGGAAAGGTCCTGGTCCCAGTGCAGGTAAGACAGGAAGTAGAGCGTCAACACGGCTGTAAACAACAACAAACCTCATCATTTCAACGCAACACCACTTTATTTTGCCTTTGGCCAGAAGTACAACTTTTTAATCTTTATTTTTCCTTTGACCAGAAGTACAACTTTTTGATCTTCATTTTGCCTTTGGCCAGAAGTACAACTTTTTAAATTTTACTTTCATGGAAAAAAACTTAATATTATTTTATTTAATTACAAGACACACAAAACGTCTCAAATCAAAGCAAAAATAATTGTCCTACGAAATCTGAAATAACAAGATTATTTTACTTGTTTTATCTTAAATTTAGATTATTTTTTTTTCTTGGACAAAACTCATTTAAATAATTTGATTCCCATTTAAAGTAATATAGCTCATATTTTGTTAATACAAAAAAATATAGTTTAAAAAAAAATGTAATTACATTATTATTATTTTATAAATCGAAGCAAAAATAAATCTTAAAGTCAAGATGAAATCAACAAAATAAAATGTTATTCCCCATTATTTGTAAATGATAAAAGATAATCCACCAAAAAGGAGTGGAATTAAATAGCAGCCTTCCTAATTCTTCTTCTTCATCTTTTACTTGAATCTACAATCATGGAAAATAACTACAATAACATTTCATGATTTAAAATGTGTTTTTAATCCAAGAGAGATCAAACATTTAAAATTAAGGTCAAATGTGAAGTAAAAAATATATTTTAAAATCTTTTTTCAGTAATAAAGCTCATATTTTAGTTTCATTACATTGAAAAAAACTAAACTATTTATTTTTTAATCACAATTTTTTATTATCAAGGCAAAATAAGAAAAATAATCAACAAATGCTGAAATAAGATTATTCCATTAATTTCTTGACTTTGTAAATGTAATGCAACAAATAATCCAAGCAATATTAAATATCTCAAATCAAGATGAAATCATCAAAATAAGACCTTATTTCTCATTATGTGGGCAGATTATTTTGTTTGTAAATTATATAAAATAATCAGATTTTTTTTTTGTTTTGTAAATGATCAAATATAATCTACCAAAAAGAGCTGAAATAACTTAATAACAAATAATAACAAAATGGTGTAAGTTTTAGTACCTTTTATGCCGTAGTAGGAGATGTTTTAGTACCTTTCATGCCGTAGAAGGAGAAGCGCTCACAGAACTCGTTGACCACGATGAAGCAGATGCTGGCCGGATAGTTTGTTCCACAAAGTTTCTACACACAAAAACATCTCAATAAAAATACTTTTTCAGTGAAAAATGGGTTATGGGTTATACTTGTATAGCGCTTTTCTACCTTCCAGGTACTCAAAGCGCTTTGACACTATTTCCACATTCACCCATTCACACACACATTCACACACTGATGGCGGGAGCTGCCATGCAAACAGTGAAAACAATAAAAAAAAAAAAAACAGTGTGAAAAACTGAAAAACAAAAAACAGTTAAAAAAAAAAACAGTAGAAAAACAGAAAAAAACCCCAGTGAAAAACAGTAGAAAACAGTAAAAAAAACAGTGAAAAACAGTAGAAAACAGTGGAAAACAGTAGAAAACAGTGAAAAACAGTAGAAAACAGTGAAAAACAGTAAATAAAACAGTGAAAAACAGTAAAGAAAACAGTGAAAAACAGTAAAGAAAACAGTGAAAAACAGTAGAAGACAATAAAGAAAACAGTGAAAAACAACAGAAAACAGTGAAAAACAGTAAAGAAAACGGTGAAAAACAGTAGAAGAAATAAAGAAAACAGTGAAAAACAGTGAAAAACAGCAGAAAACAGTAAAGAAAACAGTGAAAAACAGTAAAGAAAACAGTGAAAAACAGTAGAAGACATTAAAGAAAACAGTGAATAACAGTAGAAGACAATAAAGAAAACAGTGAAAAACAACAGAAAACAGTGAAAAACAGTAAACGGTGAAAAACAGTAGAAGAAATAAAGAAAACATTGAAAAACCAGTTTTTGATCCACTAAGTAAAACCTTGAAGATGTGTCAATGCTACATTTCATTTACACACCTTTTGTATTCAAGACAGCATTTCGAAGTGTGTACTTCTTCTCCAATGCTAATTATTTCTATGCAATATAATAATAATAATTATAAAAATAATAATAATAATAATAATAACATTTAGTGTTTCCTCTCATGGCAAGTTGTATAATCAATAAGTGATCAGAACAAAGCTTATTGATCAACACAAACAAATATGGAGATGCCAGAATGATTTTTAATCAATTATATTTAATAAATACATTTCATCTCTTTTGCTCATGGAGTCAAACTCTCTCATTTCATTGAACCCTTCAGCCAACATCACAGATGCTATTATTAACACTGATAATACTCATACTTGCTAATACTCATACTTGCTAGTACTAATACAAACCCCGTTTCCATATGAGTTGGGAAATTGTGTTAGATGTAAATATAAACGGAATACAATGATTTGCAAATCATTTTCAAGCCATATTCAGTTATTTTGCAAATAATAATTAACTTAGAGTTTCATGGCTGCAACACGTGCCAAAGTAGTTGGGAAAGGGCATGTTCACCACTGTGTTACATGGCCTTTCCTTTTAACAACACTCAGTAAAGGTTTGGGAACTGAGGAGACACATTTTTGAAGCTTCTCAGGTGGAATTCTTTCCCATTCTTGCTTGATGTACAGCTTAAGTTGTTCAACAGTCCGGGGGTCTCCCTTCTGCTATTTTAGGCTTCACATTTTCAATGGGAGACAGGTCTGGACTACAGGCAGGCCAGTCTAGTACCTGCACTCTTTTACTATGAAGCCACGTTGATGTAACACGTGGCTTGGCATTGTCTTGCTGAAATAAGCAGGGGCGTCCATGGTAACGTTGCTTGGATGGCAACATATGTTGCTCCAAAACCTGTATGTACCTTTCAGCATTAATGGCGCCTTCACAGATGTGTAAGTTACCCATGTCTTGGGCACTAATACACCCCCATACCATCACACATGCTGCCTTTTACACTTTGCGCCTATAACAATCCGGATGGTTCTTTTCCTCTTTGGTCCGGAGGACACGACGTCCACAGTTTCCAAAAACAATTTGAAATGTGGACTCGTCAGACCACAGAACACTTTTCCACTTTGTATCAGTCCATCTTAGATGAGCTCAGGCCCAGCGAAGCCGACGGCGTTTCTGGGTGTTGTTGATAAACGGTTTTCGCCTTGCATAGGAGAGTTTTAACTTGCACTTACAGATGTAGCGACCAACTGTAGTTACTGACAGTGGGTTTCTGAAGTGTTCCTGAGCCCATGTGGTGATATCCTTTACACACTGATGTCGCTTGTTGATGCAGTACAGCCTGAGGGATGGAAGGTCACAGGCATTGCAGTGATTTCTCCAGATTCTCTGTAAATGATAAAAGATAATCCACCAAAAAGAGCTTACTACTGAAAGCCACTACTAGCGACCACGCAGTCTGATAGTTGATATATCAATGATGACATCTTAACATTGCAACACATGCCAATACGGCCGGGCTAGCTTACTAAAGTGCAATTTTAAATTTTGCGCGAAATATCCTGCTGAAAACATCTCGGTATGATGACGTCAGCGCGTGACGTCACGGATTGTGGAGGACATTTTGGGACAGCATGGTGGCCAGCTATTAAGTCGTCTGTTTTCATCACAAAATTCCACAGTATTCTGGACATCTGTGTTGGTGAATCTTTTGCAATTTGTTCAATGAACAATGGAGACAGCAAAGAAGAAAGCTGTAGGTGGGAAGCGGTGTATTGCGGCCGGCTGCAGCAACACAAACACAGCCGGTGTTTCATTGTTTACATTCCCGGAAGATGACAGTCAAGCTTTACCATTGGCCTGTGGAGAACTGGGACAACAGAGACTCTTACCAGGAGGACTTTAAGTTGGATACGCAGACGCGGTACCGTGAGTACGCTTCCAAACATTTGATGGCTGGGGAAATATATGTGCTGTATGAACTTTGGGGAGGTGAACGGTACTTTGGGCTGTGGGATTGAGTGTGTTGTGCAGGTGTTTGAGTTGTATTGGCGGGTTATATGGACGGGAGGGGGGAGGTGTTTGTTATGCGGGATTAATTTGTGGCATATTAAATATAAGCCTGGTTGTGTTGTGGCTAATAGAGTATATTGTGTTTATTTACAGTTTTAGTCATTCCCAGCTGAATATCAGGTCTCACAGCATCTTCCCTATCTGAATGGCTCCCACTGCCCTCTAGTCCTTCACTCTCACTTTCCTCATCCACAAATCTTTCATCCTCGCTCAAATTAATGTGGAAATCGTCGCTTTCTCGGTCCGAATGGCTCTCGCTGCTGGTGGCCATGATTGTAAACAATGTGCAGATGTGAGGAGCTCATACTTGCCAACCCTCCCGGATTTTGCGGGAGACTGCCGAAATTCAGCGCCTCTCCCGAAAACCTCCCGGGACAAATTTTCTCCCGAAAATCTCCCGAGATTCAGGCGGAGCTGGAGGCCACGCCCCCTCCAGCTCCATGCGGACCTGAGTGACGTGTTGACAGCCTGTTCTCACGTCCGCTTTCCCACAATATAAACAGCTAATGATGGAGGGCGAGTTCTTGGTTTCTTATGTGTGTTTATTGTTAGGCAGTTTCATTAACGTCCTCCCAGCGCGGTAACAACACACAACAACAGCAGTCAAGTTTTCGTCTACAGTAAAGCAGTTGGTCTGCTGTAAACAGCAATGTTGTGACACTTTTAAACAGGACAATACTGCCATCTACAGTACATGCATATGTGACCCACCCATAATGTGTCACATTTTTGTGTTGATTTATTTATTTTATTTTGTGGTTTGAATTCGTTTTTGGAGCTGTCATTACACATTTATCAGTATTCACATTGGTCAGTAGGGGGCAGTAGGGCGTTTCTTCCCAATTGAATGCTATCACCTGCAGACCGGAAGTGTCTTGTCATTCTGATGAGCGCGACCAGTCTGTGAACAATTGAAACGTCCTGTGTGCTTTTTCCTCCTGTATAACAGGTTAGTTTTGGTGAATCAACTCACTGAATAATATCCATGTGATCTTTATAAGTTTAAGTACACATTCTGATGGTGGAGCCTAACTCTAAAGTGTTTGTGAGTTGTAGTTTGTATTTGTGAATGAATCCAGTGCACAGCTGCAGTAATCAATACAAAAAGGCGACGTGAGTGCGCAATGTTTATATAGGAACTTCTGATCCCAATTCAGACTCCCAAATTAGAGCTCCCGTTTTCTTATTGATTTTATAATGTATATTTGTATAATGTGTGTGTTCTGAAATAGTGACAGAGAATAGATCAAGGATGGACAATTCAACCCTTAACTCAACAATGAGTAGAGGAGTGTTATGTGTGTGTATATGTGTAAATAAATGAACACTGAAATTCAAGTATTTTATATATATATATATATATATATATATATATATATATATATATATATATATATATATATATATATATATATATATATAATAAAATATATATATATATATATATATATATATATATATATAGCTAGAATTCACTGAAAGTCAAGTATTTCTTATATATATATATATATATATATATCTTAACCACGCCCCCCCGACCACTTAACTCAAGCCATCCATCCATCTTCTTCCGCTAATACAAATTTAAAGACAAATTACAAAAAAATCTGCCATTAAAGATTTGTTGGCAGATTATTTTGATCTTTTTTCAGGAACATAGTTGATATTTTTGTATCACGGCAATAAACAAACAATGTTTTGTATTTATGATGAAATATTTCAAATGGAGGTGAAAAAATCAAAATGATGACTGGAAGTAATGTTGCTCATACAGGAGACATTTAATGATGTCATTGTCTTCTTCCTGAATGATCAAACAGGATTCTCTCAAACCTTTGGTGAGATTACGGACCGTAGATGTGGAAATCCCTTTTTGGGAAGCTGTTTTTATACCCAATCATGGCACCCACCTGTTCCCAATTAGCCTGCACACCTGTGGGATGTTCCAAATAAGTGTTTGATGAGCATTCCTCAACTTTATCAGTATTTATTGCCACCTTTCACAACTTCTTTGTCACGTGTTGCTGCCATCAAATTCTAAAGTTAATGATTATTTGCACACAAAAAAATGTTTATGAGTTTGAACATCAAATATGTTGTCTTTGTAGCATATTCAACTGAATATGGCTTGAAAAGGATTTGCAAATCATTGTATTCCGTTTATATTTACATCTAACACAATTTCCCAACTCATATGGAAACAGGGTTTGTAACTAGTGACTCCTCCATCTAACTAACTAGTGACTCCTCCATCATGTGTCCATGAAACAAAGTCCACTTGATGAAGTTCCAAATGAAAAGTGTGAAACATTGATGAGCATGTTGCATCATCCTACACGGCTCCAACACGTGAACGCACCACAAAGCCAAACTAACGCACAACAAAGCCAAACTATGCAAAGCACGTGAACGCATCACAAAGCCAAACTGTGCAAAGCACGTGAACGCACCACAAAGCCAAACTGTGCAAAGCACGTGAACGCACCACAAAGCCAAACCATGCAAAGCACGTGAACGCATCACAAAGCCAAACTATGCAAAGCACGTGAAGGCACAAACCATGCAAAGCACTTGAACGCATCACAGAGCCAAACTATGCAAAGCACGTGAACGCATCACAAAGACAAACCATGCAAAGCACGTGAACGCACCACAAAGACAAACCATGCAAAGCACGTGAACGCATCACAGAGCCAAACTATGCAAAGCACGTGAACGCACCACAAAGACAAACCATGCAAAGCACGTGAACGCATCACAGAGCCAAACTATGCAAAGCACGTGAACGCATCACAGAGCCAAACTATGCAAAGCACGTGAACGCATCACAGAGCCAAACTATGCAAAGCACGTGAACGCATCACAGAGCCAAACTATGCAAAGCACGTGAACGCATACAGAGCCAAACTATGCAAAGCACGTGAACGCATCACAGAGCCAAACTATGCAAAGCACGTGAACGCATCACAGAGCCAAACTATGCAAAGCACGTGAACGCATCACAGAGTCAAACTATGCAAAGCACGTGAACGCACCACAAAGAGAAATCATGCAAAGCACGTGAACGCACCACAAAGGAAGTGTCTTTAAAGAGGTTGCAAGAAGAAGGATAGATCTTACCGCGCTCATCATGGCGCTCTTCTCACTGCGTCCAACAACAATTAAGACGTCTCAAATAACAAGAAGGAAAAGACTGCGTCCAACAAGAAGACGTGTCATCCAACAAGAAGACTACAAAGTGAGCCACGCCCACAAGGATGTTGTGCTGCCATGTTGGAATGTTTAAAAAGTAACAATGTGGTCTTTGTTGTCCTGCAAGTGGTCTCGTGAATGAATGACGTCACCGGACACAAGAATCAACATGATACAAATACAAAAAGATGAATGAAAGCAGACAGTGACGTCAGAAAGACTTTGTTTCTAATCTTCTTCTCTATCGCTGCCTTGACTTGGCGGCACTGGCTGGTCACGTGTGCATGTGGGCGTGGCCAGGACAGCCAATCACCGGCCGACAGGTCACTTCATTAGGTACACACACAATTCAGCAAACATTGAAGTCAAATGATACATTCTTTAAATGTACCTTTAATATACAACAGCTCAAAACTATAAGAGGATTTTTCTCGCCTTTTTAGACTCAATAAAGTAAAGTAAAGGTGTAAATTAATATTAAAAATAAAACAATGTATTAAAAAATATAAATACATAATCATTTGATTTGGATTCGACACACCTGCTGTGAAGGCTGAGGCTAATTGTTGTATACATAAATAATATGCATATATATATATATATACATACATATGTTACATACAACATCATCGTAAGTAGTTATATTCCATCAGTGCTTTCTTATTGACTTAGTACTTACTTTTCTACTCAGGTTGAAGTTCCTAATAATCCTAGTGATGAACACATGCTTTATATAAAGTGAAGTCACATGAATGAAAGTGATGAACACATGCATTATATAAAGTGAAGTCACATGAATGAAAGTGATGAACACATGCATTATATAAAGTGAAAGTGATTGTTTTTGTTAGCTTCTCTCCAGGTGCTGCTCTTCTCCTCACCTGACAGTCACACCTGAGCCAAGGACTGACCTGCTATTAGGGTCAAGTGGCACAAGTTGTCCTGGACTAGACTAGACTAGACGTCCAGCATCTCCTGGGTGACCTTGTCCACATCACATGTGACCAGAGTCCAGCTAGTCTTCTACATCTGCTCCTAAGATGATGATGATGATGATGATGATGGTGCTCCTCTTCTATCTTCTTCACCTCAACATCAGACAGGTGTCCACTCTTGGCTACTTCCTGTTTGCTGTCCACACTCCATTAGAACTCTTATTATTACATCAGCTCTTATTACCATAGGGCAAGGGTCATGTGCCGGAATGCTTCAGGGTTATATATATATACATATATATATATACACACATATACTGTGTATATACACACGTATACATATATATATATATATATATATACATATGTAAATACACACACACACACAATATATATATATATATATATATATATATATATATATATATATATATATATATATATATATATATATATATATTAATGAGGAATTCCATGCAGTTTTGTAGAGGATTAAGTGGCTGCTTTTTCAAAGGGTGTTGTGATTGGCTGACTCTGAGGGACTTCCTGCTCATCATCACGTGTTCAGTCCTGCTCCGCCCTAACAAGCTGGTGCAGTAACGTCTTTGTCCACCAGAGGGAGACATTGGTCTTCTAACGCGGACCGACAAGTCATGAGAGGAAGTAGAAAACATTCCAGCAGCTCTTTTATTCATAAAAATAACATTTAGTGCAGGGTTTCATTTGTCAAAAGTGAGAATATTCCAACAACTTCATATATGTCATCAAATAACATAATAACATATATGTCATAAAGTAACATCATAACATATATGTCAAAGTAACATAATAAAATATATGTCATAAAGTAACATAATAATATATGTCATCAAATAACATAATAAGTACATCAAGTGTTCAAACTTTCCCATCTTTTTATCTGTGTGTTATTACTCAATATTCATTTCATGTGGACACATTCTACACATTCTTTTGCAACTCAATCAATCATCTAATATCTAATATCAATAATCAATGATCTAATAGCAATAATCAATCATCTAATATATCATATCAATAATCAATGATCTAATATCTAATATCAATAATCAATAATATTGAAATATGAAATATGAAAGAACAAAGAGCAAGGACTCTGGAGGTGGGGCTGGATGGCGAGTCCCCATGGGGCCCAGCCGGTCACAGCCTGAGGAAGCAACCTGGGTCCCCTTCCAATGGGCCCACCCCTCATGGGAGGGGCCATGGAGGTGGGGTGCGGTGTGAGCTGGGGGGCAGGGCACTTGGTGGTCCCATCCTGGGCTACATAAGCTAGCTCTTGAGATGTGGAATGTCACCTGGCTGGGGAGGAAGGAGCCTGAGCTGGTGCGCCAGGTGGAGAGGTTCTGGCTGGATATAGTCAGACTCACTTCCTCGCACAGCCAGGGCTCTGGAGGCAGTTCTCTCCAGGGGGGCTGGGCTCTCTTCCACTCTGGTGTTGCACGCAGTGAGAGGCGACGAGCTGGGGTGGCAATTCTTGTTGCTCAAAGCCTCCATGATGGAGTCCAACCCAGTGGACCGGAGGGTTCAAAGCCTCCATGATGGAGTTCAACCCAGTGGACCAGAGGGTTCAAAGCCTCCATGATGGAGTTCAACCCAGTGGACCGGAGGGTTCAAAGCCTCCATGATGGAGTTCAACCCAGTGGACCAGAGGGTTCAAAGCCTCCATGATGGAGTTCAACCCAGTGGACCAGAGGGTTCAAAGCCTCCATGATGGAGTTCAACCCAGTGGACCAGAGGGTTCAAAGTCTCCATGATGGAGTTCAACCCAGTGGACCAGAGGGTTCAAAGCCTCCATGATGGAGTTCAACCCAGTGGACCAGAGGGTTCAAAGCCTCCATGATGGAGTTCAACTCAGTGGACTAGAGGGTTCAAAGCCTCCATGATGGAGTTCAACCCAGTGGACCAGAGGGTTCAAAGCCTCCATGATAGAGTTCAACCCAGTTGACCAGAGGGTTCAAAGCCTCCATGATGGAGTTCAACCCAGTGGACCAGAGGGTCCAAAGCCTCCATGATGGAGTTCAACCCAGTGGACCAGAGGGTTCAAAGCCTCCATGATGGAGTTCAACCCAGTGGACCAGAGGGTAGCTTCCCTCCGCCTTTGGGTGAGGGTACGGGTCCTGACTGTTGCTTGTGCTTACGCACCAAACAGCAGCTCAGAGTACCCACCCCTTTGGATTCCCTCGAGGGAGCACTGGAGAGTGAAGTGTGAAGTGAATTATATTTATATAGCGCTTTTCCCTTGTGACTCAAAGCACTTTACATAGTGAAAGCCAATATCTAAGTTACATTTAAAGCAGTGTGGGTGGCACTGGGAGCAGGTGGGTCAAGTGTCTTGCCCAAGGACACAACGGCAGTGACTAGGACGGCAGAAGCGGGGATCGAACCTGGAACCCTCAAGTTGCTGGCACGGCCACTCTACCAACTGAGCTATACCGCCCCACAGAGAGTGCGCCCCCCGGTGACTCCCTTGTCCTACTGGGGGACTTCAACGCTCATGTTGGCAACAACAGTGAGACCTGGAGAGGCGTGATTGGGATCGGATCTGAACCCGAGTGGTGTTTAGTTATTGGACTTTAGTGCTGGTCCTAGATTGTCCATAACAAACAGCATGTTCAAACATAAGGGTGTCCATATGTGCACTTGGCACCAGGACACAGTTCCATGATCCACTTTGTAGTTGTGTCATCGGATTTGCGGCCTCATGTTTTGGACACTCGGGTGAAGAGAGGGGCGGAGCCTTTCACCGATCACCACCTGGTGGTGAGTTGGCTGCGATGGTGGGGGAGGATGCCGGACACACCTGGCAGGCCCAAACGCATTGTGAGGGTCTGCTGGGAACGTCCTGTCAGAGAGAGTTTCAATTCCCACCTCCGGAAGACCTTTGAACATGTCACGAGGGAGGTGCTGGACATTGAGTCCGAGTGGACCATGTTCCACACCTCTATTTACCAGAGTGGTGCTGGACATTGAGTCCTAGTGGACCATGTTCCACACCTCTATTGACCAGGGAGGTGCTGGACATTGAGTCCTAGTGGACCATGTTCCACACCTTCATTGTCCAGGCGGCCGATTGGAGCTGTGGCCGCAAGGTTGTTGGTGCCTGTCGTGGCAGTAATCCTAAAACCGTGAAGGATGCCGTCAAGCTGAAGAAAGAGTCTTATCGGGTTCCTTAGGCTCATAGGACTCCGGAGGCAGCAGACAGGTACCAACAGGCCAAGCGGTGTGCAGCTTCAGCGCTCGCAGAGGTAAAAACTTAGACATGGGAGGAGTTTGGTGAAGCCATGGAAAACGATTCTGGATAGACCACCATCTTCCGCCTTAGGAAGGGGAAGCAGTGCACTGTCAACACGGTGTATGGTGAGGATGGTGTGCTGCTGACCTCCACCGCGGGTGTTGTGGATGGATGGAGGGAATACTTCAAAGACCTCCTCAATCCCACCAACACGTCTTCCTATGAGGAAGCAGCGCCTGGGGAATCTGTGGTGGGCTCTCCTATTTCTGGGGCTGAGGTGAAAAACTCCTTGGTGGCAAATTGGATTGAAGTGACTGGGATGAGAATCAGCACCTCCAAGTCCGAGTCCATGGTTCTCGCCCGGAAAAGGGTGGAGTGCCATCTCCGGGTTGGGGAGGAGACCCTGCCCCAAGTGGAGGAGTTCAAGTACCTAGGAGTCTTGTTCACGAGTGAGGGAAGAGTGGATGGTGAGATGGAAAGGCGGATCGGTGCGGCGTCTTCAGTAATGCGGACGCTGTATCAATCCATCGCGAGCCGGAAGGCAAAGCTCTCAATTTAGCAGTCGATCTACGTTCCCATCCTCACCTATGGTCATGAGCTTTGGGTTATGACCGAAAGGACAAGATCACGGGTACAGGCGGCCCAAATGAGTTTCCTCCGCCGGGTGGTGGGTCTCTCCCTTAGAGATAGGGTGAGAAGCTCTGTCAAACGGGAGGAGCTCAAAGTAAAGTCACTGCTCCTCCACATGGAGAGGAGCCAGATGAGGTGGTTCGGGCATCTGGTCAGGATGCCTCCCTAGGGAGGTGTTTAGGGCACATCTGACCAGTAGGAGACCACGAGGAAGACCCAGGACACGTTGGGTAGACTATGTCTCCCGGCTGGCCTGGGAACGCCTCGGGATCCCCTGAGAGGATCTGGACCAAGTTGCTGGGGAAAAGGAAGTCTGGGCTTGCCTGCTTAGGCTGCTGCCCCCGCGACCCCACCTCGGATAAGCGGAAGAAGATGGATGGATGGAAATATGAAATATCTAATATCTAATATGAAATACGAATAAGAAAATGTGAGTTTGTGTCAAACGTGGCAACAGAAAGTGCAGGTGTGGCATAGAGACTCCGCCTCCTCACCTCAGCGGTCCACAAAAAGGAGGTTGATGGGCGTGGCCGGGCACAGGAGGGTTCTGGTGATGGGTGTGACGACGGTCCCAGCGGGGTCGGGCCTCACCTCAAACTCTTTGATGAGCTGCGAGGGAAGAGAGCGCTTAGCTGCTCTGATGCTCGCCAGGCGGAGGCGGACTCACCGTGACTAGCAGCAGGTACATCTCCAGCTCCGCCACACGCCGGCCCAGACACGCCCGCACCCCGAAGCCGAACGGCACCGATCCAAAGGGGTGTGGCTTGGCCTTCTCCTCGCCACCCCGTAGCCATCGCTCCGGCAGGAAGGCGTGCGGGTCGGGGAACACGCTCTCGTCCATCGACACGGCGTAGTGACACAGGTGGAAGAGAGTCTGTGGCCACACATGAAAACAGTCTTTCAGGGGGCGGGGCTAAGGCTAGTCACCCAGGTGTAGTGACACAGGTGGAGGAGAGTCTGTGGCCACACATGAAAACAGTCTTTCAGGGGGCGGGGCTAAGGCTAGTCACCCAGGTGTAGTGACACAGGTGGAAGAGAGTCTGTGGCCACACATGAAAACAGTCTTTCAGGGGGCGGGGCTAAGGCTAGTCACCCAGGTGTAGTGACACAGGTGGAAGAGAGTCTGTGGCCACACATGAAAACAGTCTTTCAGGGGGAAGAGCTAAGGCTAGTCACCCAGGTGTAGTGACACAGGTGGAGGAGAGTCTGTGGCCACACATGAAAACAGTCTTTCAGGGGGCGGGGCTAAGGCTAGTCACCCAGGTGTAGTGACACAGGTGGAGGAGAGTCTGTGGTCACACATGAAAACAGTCTTTCAGGGGGCGGGGCTAAGGCTAGTCACCCAGGTGTAGTGACACAGGTGGAAGAGAGTCTGTGGCCACACATGAAAACAGTCTTTCAGGGGGCAGAGCTAAGGCTAGTCACCAAGGTGTAGTGACACAGGTGGAAGAGAGTCTGTGGCCACACATGAAAACAGTCTTTCAGGGGGCGGGGCTAAGGCTAGTCACCCAGGTGTAGTGACACAGGTGGAAGAGAGTCTGTGGCCACACATGAAAACAGTCTTTCAGGGGGCGGGGCTAAGGCTAGTCACCCAGGTGTAGTGACACAGGTGGAAGAGAGTCTGTGGCCACACATGAAAACAGTCTTTCAGGGGGCGGGGCTAAGGCTAGTCACCCAGGTAACATTCCTCTTAAAGGGAACAGACCACCCCAAGAAGTGGGCGGGTCCAAAGTTAAAGTGACAGTGAAGCCAATGAGAGCGGTTCATACTGAAGCTTGAGGGAGTTGCTATGGCAACTACAGCCTAAAAAAAACTATCTATTTGTGTTTTTTAACACATAAAACACATTTTCAGTTGAAATAATTATTTCTAAATGAATGGATTAAAACATAATTCATGCAAAGAACTGACCTCTCTGAAATAGCATAAGTTAGCATAGACAATGCTAGCAAAGTGTTATAAAAAGAATACAAGTTAGCATGGACAATGCTAGCAAGGTGTAATAAAAAGAATACAAGTTAGCATGGACAATGCTAGCAAAGTGTTATAAAAAGAATACAAGTTAGCATGGACAATGCTAGCAAGGTGTTATAAAAAGAATACAAGTTAGCATGGACAATGCTAGCAAGGTGTTATAAAAAGAATACAAGTTAGCATAGACAATGCTAGCAAAGTGTTATAAAAAGAATACAAGTTAGCATGGACAATGCTAGCAAAGTGTTATAAAAAGAATACAAGTTAGCATGGACAATGCTAGCAAAGTGTTATAAAAAGAATACAAGTTAGCATAGACAATGCTAGCAAAGTGTTATAAAAAGAATACAAGTTAGCATGGACAATGCTAGCAAGGTGTTATAAAAAGAATACAAGTTAGCATGGACAATGCTAGCAAGGTGTTATAAAAAGAATACAAGTTAGCATAGACAATGCTAGCAAAGTGTTATAAAAAGAATACAAGTTAGCATGGACAATGCTAGCAAAGTGTTATAAAAAGAATACAAGTTAGCATAGACAATGCTAGCACAGTGTTATAAAAAGAATACAAGTTAGCATGGACAATGCTAGCAAAGTGTTATAAAAAGAATACAAGTTAGCATGGACAATGCTAGCAAAGTGTTGTAAAAAGAATACAAGTTAGCATGGACAATGCTAGCAAAGTGTTGTAAAAAGAATACAAGTTGGCATGGACAATGCTAGCAAAGTGTTGTAAAAAGAATACAAGTTAGCATGGACAATGCTAGCAAAGTGTTGTAAAAAGAATACAAGTTAGCATGGACAATGCTAGCAAAGTGTTATAAAAAGAATACAAGTTAGCATGGACAATGCTAGCAAGGTGTTGTAAAAAGAATACAAGTTAGCATGGACAATGCTAGCAAAGTGTTATAAAAAGAATACAAGTTAGCATGGACAATGCTAGCAAGGTGTTGTAAAAAGAATACAAGTTAGCATGGACAATGCTAGCAAAGTGTTGTAAAAAGAATACAAGTTAGCATGGACAATGCTAGCAAAGTGTTGTAAAAAGAATACAAGTTAGCATGGACAATGCTAGCAAAGTGTTGTAAAAAGAATACAAGTTAGCATGGACAATGCTAGCAAAGTGTTATAAAAAGAATACAAGTTAGCATGGACAATGCTAGCAAAGTGTTATAAAAAGAATACAAGTTAGCATGGACAATGCTAGCAAGGTGTTATAAAAAGAATACAAGTTAGCATGGACAATGCTAGCAAAGTGTTATAAAAAGAATACAAGTTAGCATGGACAATGCTAGCAAGATGTTATAAAAAGGTTTCTCACCCCTTTAGGAAAAAGATGTCCTCCCACCACGACGTCACCGTCCACGGTAAGGCGAGCGTTCCCTGGCACCACAGGATACATCCTGGACCACAACAAGGTCGTCAGTTCCAGTGGACTTCTCTCCCAGGACCAGGTCTACACACCTCAGCGTCTCCCTCACCACCGCCTTCAGGTAGGGCATCTTGGCCACGTCCTCGCCGTCGGGCATCCTGTGGGCGGGGCAAATGCGCAGCACTTCCTGGTGCAGCCTCTCCTGGATGGCGGGTTCCCTGGCCAGGTGGTACAAAGCCCAGGAGATGGTGTTGGAGGTCTGCCAAGCACAAGAAGAAGGTGGCTGTGGCTGTGGGTGTGGCTGTGGCTGTGGGTGTGGGTGTGGGTGTGGGTGTGAGTGTGGGTGTGGGTGTGGGTGTGGGTGTGGGTGTGGGTGTGAGTGTGGCTGTGGGTGTGGCTGTGGGTGTGGCTGTGGCTGTGGGTGTGGCTGTGGGTGTGGGTGTGGCTGTGGGTGTGGCTGTGGGTGTGGCTGTGGGTGTGGGTGTGAGTGTGGCTGTGGGTGTGGCTGTGGGTGTGGCTGTGGGTGTGGCTGTGGCTGTGGGTGTGGCTGTGGGTGTGGGTGTGGCTGTGGCTGTGGGTGTGGCTGTGGCTGTGGCTGTGGGTGTGGGTGTGGCTGTGGCTGTGGGTGTGGGTGTGAGTGTGGCTGTGGGTGTGGCTGTGGGTGTGGGTGTGGCTGTGGCTGTGGGTGTGGCTGTGGCTGTGGGTGTGGGTGTGAGTGTGGCTGTGGGTGTGGGTGTGGCTGTGGCTGTGGCTGTGGGTGTGGCTGTGGGTGTGGGTGTGGGTGTGGCTGTGGCTGTGGGTGTGGCTATGTGTCGGCTCACCGTGTCCACACCCGCCAGGAGGAGCTCCGTCACGCTGCCCAGGATCTCTGACATGCTCATCTGCTGGCTGAGGAGCAGGTGAGTCAGGTACGCACCTTCCAGGTCCACATCCTCATGCTGCTGCTGCTCCAGCTCCTCCATCTTCTTCTGCACCAGAACCTCAGCTAGTGCAGAGTACATGTTAGACCAGCTAGTGCAGAGTACATGTTAGACCAGCTAGTGCAGAGTACATGTTAGACCAGCTAGTGCAGAGTACATGTTAGACAAGACAGATGACCTTTGCCCTGGTGAGAGTGTATCAGGACGTTCTGACCTCAGAGAGAAGTCAGTCAATAACCTCAGCAGGTTAATGATTGACAGCAGGTCAGACACTTACAGAGCATAGCAGTGATACAGATGTCTATATGATATAGTGATGTTGATGACACAGACACTTAGAGCATAGCAGTGATACAGATGTCTATATGATATAGTGATGTTGATGACACAGACACTTAGAGCATAGCAGTGATACAGATGTCTATATGATATAGTGATGTTGATGACACAGACACTTAGAGCATAGCAGTGATACAGATGTCCATATGATATGATGTTGATGACACATTCTGCTAACGTGCCTCCTCAGTGAGAGTCACAGGTCCTAAATAATATCAATAATAATGAGGAGGACATGAGGAGCCATGCTAAGCGCTAAGCTAGAGCTCTTGAATGTAAAGAGATGGATACAAACGTGGAGCGTAATGATACCAAGGATGGAGTCAGTGATAGGATGATGTTTACCATCACTAAGTCATAGGTGGTAGGATGATGTTTACCATCACTAAGTCATAGGTGATAGGATGATGTTTACCATCACTAAGTCATAGGTGGTAGGATGATGTTTACCATCACTAAGTCAACTTTGTCTTTGCTTTAGCAGCTGGGAAGTAAAAGTCAGGACTTGAAGGAGAAAAACCATCTGTTTGAAATCTAGTTTGTTTGTTTTCAACCTGCTTGATAAGTCATCTGATTACTAGTCTTATTGACTAATGATTACTAGTCTTATTGACTAATGATTACTAGTCTTATTGACTAATGAATACTATTCATATTGACATTGACTAATGATTACTAATCGTATTGACTAATGATTACTAGTCTTATTGACTAATGACTACTAGTCTTATTGACTAATGATTACTTGTCTTATTGACTTATGATTACTAGTCTTATTGACTAATGATTACTTGTCTTATTGACTAATGATTACTAGTCTTATTGACTGATGAATACTATTCATATTGACTAATGATTACTAATCGGGTTTACTAATGATTACTAGTCTTATTGACTAATGACTACTAGTCTTATTGACTAATGATTACTATTCTTATTGACTAATGATTACTATTCTTTTAATTTTCCTGAGGGAACTCTCGTGAAGGAATCAATAAAGTACTATCTATCTATTCTTATTGACTAATGATTACTAGTCTTATTGACTAATGATTACTAGTCTTATTGACTAATAGTTACTATTCATATTGACTAATGAATAAACACCAGGGTAAAGGTCATTTTGCACTTACCTAACCCTATATATATATATATATATATATATATATATATATATATATATATATATATATATATATATATATATATATATATATATATATATACCCTAACCCTAACCTCAACCCCAAACATAACCCCTAACCCTAACCTTATGTGGTAGTAAGAGGTAGTATGTGGTAATAAAAGGTAGTAGTATGTGGTAGTAAGAGGTAGTATGTGGTAGTAAGAGGTAGTATGTGGTAATAAGAGGTAGTAGTATGTGGTAGTAAGAGATAGTATGTAGTAGTATGTGGTTGTAAGAGGTAGTAAGAAATAGTATGTGGTAGTAAGAGGTAGTATGTAGTAGTAAGAGGTAGTATGTAGTAGTAGTAAGAGGTAGTATGTAGTAGTAGTAAGAGGTAGTATGTAGTAGTGGTAGTAAGAAGTAGTATGTAGTAGTAAGAAGTAGTATGTGGTAGTAAGAAGTAGTATGTGGTAGTAAGAGGTAGTATGTAGTAGTAAGAGGTAGTATGTAGTAGTAGTAAGAGGTAGTATGTAGTAGTAGTATGAGGTAGTATGTAGTAGTAATAAGAGGTAGTATGTAATAGTAGTAAGAGGTAGTATGTAGTAGTAAGAGGTAGTATGTAGTAGTAGTAAGAGGTAGTATGTAGTAGTAGTAAGAGGTAGTATGTAGTAGTAGTATGAGGTAGTATGTAGTAGTAATAAGAGGTAGTATGTAATAGTAGTATGTAGTAGTAGTAAGAGGTAGTATGTAGTAGTAGTAAGAGGTAGTATGTAGTAGTAGTAGTAAGAAGTAGTATGTAGTAGTAAGAAGTAGTATGTGGTAGTAAGAAGTAGTATGTGGTAGTAAGAGGTAGTATGTAGTAGTAAGAGGTAGTATGTAGTAGTAGTAAGAGGTAGTATGTAGTAGTAGTATGAGGTAGTATGTAGTAGTAATAAGAGGTAGTATGTAATAGTAGTAAGAGGTAGTATGTAGTAGTAAGAGGTAGTATGTAGTAGTAGTAAGAGGTAGTATGTAGTAGTAGTAAGAGGTAGTATGTAGTAGTAGTATGAGGTAGTATGTAGTAGTAATAAGAGGTAGTATGTAATAGTAGTAAGAGGTAGTATGTAGTAGTAGTATGAGGTAGTATGTAGTAGTAGTAAGAGGTAGTATGTAGTAGTAGTAAGAGGTAGTATGTAGTAGTAGTAAGAGGTAGTATGTATGTAGTAGTAAGAGGTAGTATGTATGTAGTAGTAAGAGGTAGTATGTAGTAGTAGTAAGAGGTAGTATGTATGTAGTAAGAGGTAGTATGTAGTAGTAGTAAGAGGTAGTATGTAGTAGTAGTAAGAGGTAGTATGTATGTAGTAGTAAGAGGTAGTATGTATGTAGTAGTAAGAGGTAGTATGTAGTAGTAGTAAGAGGTAGTATGTATGTAGTAAGAGGTAGTATGTAGTAGTAGTAAGAGGTAGTATGTAGTAGTAAGAGGTAGAATGAGGTACTCACAGACTAGAAAGAGGTGATCCCAGACGGAGACAAAGGTGTTCCAGTAGGGCAGGTAAGGCCACAGAGATGTGGGGAAGAGGACTATGATGGGAGACAAACGGAACATTTCTCCTACAGACCAGATGAACTTCTGAGTCTCTTCTGGAACTTTCTGCTCCAAACATCCCATCCTGCTCTCAAACACCACCGAGCAGATGCCTGCAGCACACATGCAGGGTGGACATTGGAAAACTAATACTAATACTAATACTAATATATATATACACAAACCCCGTTTCCATATGAGTTGGGAAATGGTGTTAGATGTAAATATAAACGGAATACAATGATTTGCAAATCCTTTTCAAGCCATATTCAGTTGAATATGCTCCAAAGACAACATATTTGATGTTCAAGCAGAATGACATCTGCTGCCCCCTGTGGCCACAAGTAGATGTGCACAGTGGCAGGCGTCCTAAAGGGGCGGAGCTAGTTGGTGGTGTAGAAAAGTTTAGTGGTAAGAGTAAATGTGATTGGACCTTCAAAGGCAAACTTGTAGAGTTCCTGGGTGACCTGGTGAACCATCACCCCGTCACCACTGGTAGTCCTCAGCCAGCGCAGGCGGACCACCAAGTCCTGGACCACCTGGTTGATCCTGCCAGAGTAGGACCCCACGTGGTGCGGCTTCAGTAGGCGCGGGTTCAGAATACTGCGAATACGATGCCACTTTATGCCCATCCTGCAAAACATACATGTACTTACTTATATCTCATGCTAGTACTCTGTCTACAACTTATGTCTAATGCTAGTACTTTGTCTATAAGTTATGTCTAATGCTAGTACTTTGTCTATAAGTTATGTCTAATGCTAGTACTTTGTCTATAAGTTACGTCTCATGGTAGTACTTTGTCTAGAAGTTACGTCTCATGGTAGTACTTTGTCTATAAGTTATGTCTAATGCTAGTACTTTGTCTATAAGTTATGTCTCATGGTAGTACTTTGTCTATAAGTTATGTCTAATGCTAGTACTTTGTCTATAAGTTATGTCTCATGGTAGTACTTTGTCTATAAGTTATGTCTAATGCTAGTACTTTGTCTATAAGTTATGTCTAATGCTAGTACTTTGTCTATAAGTTATGTCTAATGCTAGTACTTTGTCTATAAGTTACGTCTCATGGTAGTACTTTGTCTAGAAGTTACGTCTCATGGTAGTACTTTGTCTATAAGTTATGTCTAATGCTAGTACTTTGTCTATAAGTTATGTCTCATGGTAGTACTTTGTCTATAAGTTATGTCTAATGCTAGTACTTTGTCTATAAGTTATGTCTCATGGTAGTACTTTGTCTAGAAGTTATGTCTAATGCTAGTACTTTGTCTATAAGTTATGTCTAATGCTAGTACTTTGTCTATAAGTTATGTCTAATGCTAGTACTTTGTCTATAAGTTATGTCTAATGCTAGTACTTTGTCTATAAGTTATGTCTAATGCTAGTACTTTGTCTATAAGTTATGTCTAATGCTAGTACTTTGTCTAGAAGTTATGTCTCATGGTAGTACTTTGTCTATAAGTTATGTCTAATGCTAGTACTTTGTCTAGAAGTTATGTCTCATGGTAGTACTTTGTCTATAAGTTATGTCTAATGCTAGTACTTTGTCTACAACTTATGTCTAATGCTAGTACTTTGTCTATAAGTTATGTCTCATGGTAGTACTTTGTCTATAAGTTATGTCTAATGCTAGTACTTTGTCTACAACTTATGTCTAATGCTAGTACTTTGTCTATAAGTTATGTCTAATGCTAGTACTTTGTCTACAACTTAGGTCTAATGCTAGTACTTTGTCTATAAGTTATGTCTAATGCTAGTACTTTGTCTAGAAGTTATGTCTCATGGTAGTACTTTGTCTACAACTTAGGTCTAATGCTAGTACTTTGTCTAGAAGTTATGTCTCATGGTAGTACTTTGTCTATAAGTTATGTCTAATGCTAGTACTTTGTCTACAACTTATGTCTAATGCTAGTACTTTGTCTATAAGTTATGTCTCATGGTAGTACTTTGTCTATAAGTTATGTCTAATGCTAGTACTTTGTCTATAAGTTATGTCTAATGCTAGTACTTTGTCTATAAGTTATGTCTAATGGTAGTACTTTGTCTATAAGTTATATCTAATGCTAGTACTTTGTGTAGAAGTTATATCTACAAGTGTAAACATGATGTGGAATGAGGAAGTGTCCAAAGTTGGTAGCAAACATGGCGACCTTTTGACCAATCACTTGGGGTTGGATGTGCTAACTAAGTTAGTAGTTTCAGAGTGTAATTAGATGTGCTAACTAAGTTAGTAGTTTCAGAGTGTAATTAGATGTGCTAACTAAGTTAGTAGTTTCAGAGTGTAATTAGATGTGCTAACTAAGTTAGTAGTTTCAGAGTGTAACAGCTAGTTGACTCCAGTCACATTCCTCAATCACAAGTTTCAAGTCCGACAGGAAAGACTGAATTCCATCAAAGTGTGAGTCAAGAAGGAAGACCCGCCAAAAGAAAAGGGTTAGTGTTGTCCACACTGACTCTGAGAGGGGCCCGTGGGCTTGATGCCGCAGCTCCCTGTAGGCCCTCCAGTGTGGCATGTCAGTGCGGACAGGAAGTGGTCCTTCTTGTCTCAGCACCTCCTCGATCAGCTGGGCGCTGGCCACGTTCACCACCACTAGGGGGCCATAGGTGGACTTCCACAGGGCCCCGTAGATCTTCTTGTGCTCGATCTGCAAACATCAACAAACATGAAGTCTTCACACACTCAATACTTTGTCTTTACACTCAAATCAGGACTTTATTTGGCCCCTAAGTCCCACAACTTTGTTTTGCATTACAAATATTCTTCTTATTTTCATGAAGTTACCATTACTTAAAAAAAAACCTGCTTTTGTAAATGTTACATATTCCTCAAATAAACATGATTACACTATCAATCAGAGGTGTGGACTCGAGTCACATGACTTGGACTCGAGTCAGACTCGAGTCATGAATTTGATGACTTTAGACTGGACTTGACAAAATGTAAAAAGACTTGCAACTGGACTTAGACTTTAACATCAATGACTTGTGACTTCACTTGGACTTGAGCCTTTTGAATTGACATGACTTGACATGACTTGCTACTTTCCCCAAAACCCAAAGATGAAAAAGTTATTCGGGAGCGCTCCGTATTTTTCATTGTGTACTTGTCTATCAGCGTTGCGTGTGTCAGCTGGTGTGCTCTCAGTACAACAGCCAATCAAATTACATCTACTTTGTTTTCATCACACAGCATTCATCCAATCAAATTGCAGGACAACCAACGAAGAAGACATGTCCAAACCACACGCCAGTCAACAAAAAATGATACCTAAAATAATTTTGTTTGGGTATAAAAATGACGAGGTGGTCAACACAAAACGGTTTGCAGTATGCAACACATGCGGTTCGAAAATGACTGATGGAGAGGCAACAACTTCCAACTTCGTCCGGCATTTGAAGTTGCACAAAGAAGGGTAAGTTTTGAATGTAAGATAACGTTTATTGGCTAAGTAACGTGACTTTTATTTGCTGTGTAGTTAAATCAGTGAGGCTGTAAACTCACTGCTAACGTTATAACGTTATTGCAAACACGGGAATCTGTTGCAGTTCACTACCTTATTCATACTTTTTGTTCAGTGATTTTTTTTAAGCAGGGTTACGTTAGTCAATATATCACACGTAACGTTAGACGGCGGTCAGCAGCACCGCGTATTTTAGCCACCTAAAAAAAGACAAAAATAGTCAAATAAAGGTCAGTTAAAATGTATACTATATTATGAATATGTGTACCGTTTTAGCTAGCTTTCTGACATACTGTTGGTTGTTTACCTCAGTGGTCCCCAACCACCGGGCCGCGGCCCGGTACTGGTCCGTGGATCGATTGGTATCGGGCCGCACAAGAAATATTTTTTTTTTTTTTTTTTTTTTTTAAATTAAATCAACATAAAAACACAAGATACACTTACAAGTAGTGCACCAACCCAAAACAACTCTCTCCCCCCTTTTGTTCTGGGCATTGAACATGAAGACTCTTCCTTCACTGTTCCGAGTGGCCATGAGAGTCTTGGCAGTGCCTGCCTCCAGTGCTCCAGTGGAGCGAGTTTTCAGCCATGGTGGCATCATACTACGCCCCCATCGTGCACAAATGACTGACAGACTCTTGGCTAATTTGGTCTTTTGCAAATGCAATGCAGCATAGAGCCCTGACATATAAAAAGTACAACTTTTTTGTTATGTTCACGTATATGTCATGTTTTTTCAATGTTAACACTTTTGTACAAATAAGTACATTTGCACTTTATTTTTCAATGTGTTTGTTCTGTAAAGGAATGAGTTAATGTTTAAAATGACTGGTTAATAGTGCTATTATAAAGTGCAATGTCAGCACAATTTTCTTTCCTGCAATTTAAAATGCACTTGTTTTAATAAATAAATACAGCGTTTGAAAAGCATACACAATCTGTGTTAATATATTAGTCTGTGGTTAAAAGGACTTGAAAGGACTCGAAACTCAAAATGCAGGACTTAGGACTTGACTTGAGACTTTCCAGTCTTGACTTTGGACTTGACTCGGGGCTTGCCTGTCTTGACTCGGGACTTGACTCGGACTTGAGGGCAAAGACTTGAGACTTACTTGTGACTTGCAAAACAATGACTTGGTCCCACCTCTGCTATCAATACAAAATATAGTCAGAAATATTGAACTGTTTATTTCCCATTACAAAAAAAAGTTAAAGTACCACTGATAGTCTCACACACACACACACACACACACACACACACACACACACACACACACCCTGTTCACCCCCAGGGTGTATTACTTGTTTTTGTTTTACTCTGAATAGAAAATTATTATTATTTTTTTTTACTTTTTCTGAAAATAAAAGTTTTCTCCAAAAGTACAACTTGTTGATGGTAATATTAGAACATATCAAAGAATTGACAACCTAAAGTACTTTTCTTCTTAAGTACAAATAAAAACATCTGTTGTGATTTCACTTCCTGGTTCCATGTCCCGCCCTCTCTCGTCTCTGATTGGCCTGTCCCTTACTCTTCACCAATGGTGACTCGTCTTAGTTCACAAGCAACCAATCATAGACGTTGTTACACGTCAAGCGACCAATCACCATTGACGTTTAGTTTGTCACCTGCCCGTGGACTTGCTTTTTACTTCTTTTTTTTTTCTTTTCATGAAAAACCGCACTTTTGACGATGAAAAGCCATAATTGTTGTTGTTGGCAAGACTTGAACACACATTGTCGGTCGGAAAAAACGAAAAAAAATATTTTTATGTTTATATAATAGACTATAGATGTAAACATGACAGAATGATGAACTTATTGAGTGCATCACGTGTTCAACAAGGCGTCGCTATGGTGACCAGTGATGATGCATGCTGGGACGGCACAACAACAACAACAACAACAACTCACTTGCATCTGATGCGTGGTGTTGAAGTATCTCTTGCCAAAGAGCCAGTAAAGTGTGGTGAGGAAGCTGGGTCCTTGCAGCTCCTCCATGCTCTTAAGTGCACTCATCTTCACTCCTTCTCCTTCCTCCTTCATGCTCTTAAGTGCACTCATCTTTACTCCTTCTCCTTCCTCCTTCATGCTCTTCTTTACTCCTTCCTTCATGCTGCTGCAGGTGGAAGAAGAAGAAGAAGAAGAAGAAGAAGAAGAAGAGAAGACAGCTAGGTGAAGCCGCGGCCCCGTCCCGGTCATCAGCACCCGCGACAACATGCTTGGCTGCTGGACGCCGACTGCAGTGGAAATGGCGCCGCCGCCGCCGCCGCCAAATCGCAGGTCTGCGGGAGTCCGCGCGCGTGCGCACGCGCACACCCTCGGTGTGACACGAAGCAAGACGTACCCGGGGCCGTGTCACGTGACCCGGGGAACGTTCTGTAACCACTGAGAACAAACAATCATTAGGCGGTCCGAGCCGATACCGAGTCGAATCCGGGATGCGGTATCGGCAGTTGCGATACTTTGGCGAGTGGACCGAACGTGTCCGCCCACATGTACAGTGGGGCAAAAAAGTATTTAGTCAGCCACCGATTGTGCAAGTTCTCCCACTTAAAATGATGACAGAGGTCTGTAATTTTCATCATAGGTACACTTCAACTGTGAGAGACAGAATTTGAAAAAAAAATATCCAGGAATTCACATTGTAGGAATTTTAAAGAATTTATTTATAAATTATGGTGGAAAATAAGTATTTGGTCAATAACAAAAATTCAACTCAATACTTTGTTATTGCCAACAAAGGTTATATTACAGAGGTCAAACGATTACTATAAGTCTTTACCAGGTTTGCACACACAGTAGCTGGTATTTTGGCCCATTCCTCCATGCAGATCTTCTTGAGAGCAGTGATGTTTTGGGGCTGTCACCGAGCAACACGGACTTTCAACTCCCTCCACAGATTTTCTATGGGGTTGACCAATCTGGCGCCCTAGGCAAGATTTTAGGTGGCGCCCACCCCCACATCGGCAGTGAAGTGTATATACTCACAAGAACCCGAATAGCTTTGTCTTTGACCTTTTTTTTTTTTACTTACAACTATACCTAATATATAAAGGGGTGGAAAAGTGACTATTACCTGCAGGGCAAACATTAGCTAACCAGAAGGCAATAATGTAAACAAAAAACACCTGCTTAAAAGATCTAATACAAATGTCCCTGAGGAATGTAAGGTGGGAGTACTGTAATTACCTAACGTTACATTATTATTTTCCATAACAATTTAGCCCCCTCCACAATATCAACCCGACGTTAAAACAGAACTAGCTATTTATTGATTAGCAATTGCCGAATCATGTAACATTAGCTTAATGCTAAAAAGCCAGGTTACTATCACATTCTGTAACAGACAAATAATTTCATGTAGGCTAACGTTACCTACCTGCTACCTCTGTCTTTTCTCGTTTCTCCTCCTCTTCTTTTCTCTTTTTTCTTCCCTGGGCACCTGACAGTTTTGGCCGTTTTGACATCTTGTGTTGATTTTTTGATGTGGTGACGTCCAAAAAGAGTCATGATACGGGAAGGGAGGGGGTGCACCGTGGGGGGGGGGGGGGGGGGGGTAATGTACTAACAAATAATATTCTATTAAATAGGCTTTACTTTGCATTTTAATTAACGTGGGATTATTTTTTGTATTTAGAAATAATAGTAACAACTTTTTTTTTTTTTTTCTCCAACATTTGTGGCACTGGCGTGGCGCCCCCTGATGGACGGCGCCCTTAGCATTTGCCTATACGGCCTATGCCACAGGCCGGCCCTGAATATAAGTGAAGTATATTGGCGTGAATCACAACAAGAAAATCCCTCCAAGTAAATAAAAATAATGTTTTAACAACATAAATAACTATCCAGATGTTCATTTGGGAACATTAGAGCATTCTGTGTCTTGTGTTTTTTTGTATTTTACAATGTACTGCTTTTATATTTCTTGTATTTTATATTATTACTTTGAACTGTTTATTTTAATTTTTTTTATCCTGTAAAGCGTCTGAGTAGTCTGAAAAGCGCTATACTAAACAAAATGTATTATTATTATTATCATATTATCATACTTGCCAACCTTGAAACCTCCGATTTCGGGAGGTGGGGGGTGGGGGCGTGGTCGGGGTGGGGCAGGGCGTGGTTAAGAGGGGAGGAGTATATTGACAGCTAGAATTCACTAAGTCAAGTATTTCATACATATACATATACATATATATATATATATATATATATATATATATATATATATTTTTTTATATATATATATTTGTATATATATATATATACATCCTGAAAATATGCAAACAAAACTGTGTTTAGATCATTGATACTTCAAACGTGCATAAATAAATATTAAGGAATATAACATAACTTGGCTTCTGAGAGCTTCAAAATGTAATGAATAAAATGCTAAAGTCTTTGATAAACAAGCAATTATTTTAATAATTAATTTAAAATTAATTATTTCAAATATGTTTATTTTAATGTATAATTCTAATGCCTGGATGTAATAAGGAGTCAGAAAAAATACAATTAATTTTGATGTTTTTAGCAAAATATAGTAAAAATGTATTTAGGTTTTTTTTAAATTATTATTAATAAATATATTTATTTTTAGGTAAGATAAACATAATAATACAATTTATCTCTAGTCTGGATGATTTAGTTCTTGTCACCCTGTTGTCCTCCCGTCGTGAAAAAAGGCTGTCCTCACTCAGGTCCGCATGGAGCTGGAGGGGGCGTGGCCTCCAGCTCCGGCTGAAAATCGGGAGGATTTCGGGAGACGCACTGAATTTCGGGAGTCTCCCGGGAAATTCGGGAGGGTTGGCAAGTATGCATATTATTATCTGGTATCGGCAGTATCGATCTGCACGTCACTAACAATAATACCACAGAGCTTGTAGACCACCACAACAGAGCCCACCTGGCATCCTCCAAATGCTGAAGTTGATCACCAGAAGGTATTTTAAACATGTATTGAAGTATATATAGTAGTATTATTTAACATATTTACATAATTATACATTAGAAGGTATTTTAAACATGTATTGAAGTACATATAGTAGTAGTATTTAACATATTTACATATTTATACATTAGAAGGTATTTTAAACATGTATTGAAGTAAATATAGTAGTAGTATTTAACATATTTATACATTAGAAGGTATTTTAAACATGTATTGAAGTATATATAGAAGTATTTGAATAAAGTATTTACATACATATATAGTAGTACTTGAAGAAAGCAAGGCCACTAATGAAAAGGTTTATTTCCCAGACTGAGGAGGAAAGACAGGGGGGTGATCAAGGGTGATGGGTCAAATGCAGAGAATCATTTCGCCACACCAAGTGTGTGTGTGTGTGTGTGTGTGTGTGTGTGACAATCATTGCTACTTTAACTTTTAAAAGCTGAAAGTTGTAGAAAATAGATGAAGAAAATGAAGCCAGGTTGTCAAAGTGTGGCCATCTTTCTTTGTGTGCACATGTGGAAGTAAACCTGACTTTGTCACCTACTACACTTACATGTTGACACCTCTCACTTCCTTATTCACCTGTGTCAAAGTATCTCACTTCCTGATTCACCTGTGTCAAAGTCTCTCACTTCCTGATTCACCTGTGTCAAAGTCTCTCACTTCCTGATTCACCTGTGTCAAAGTGTCTCACTTCCTGATTCACCTGTGTCAAAGTCTCTCACTTCCTGATTCACCTGTGTCAAAGTCTCTCACTTCCTGCTTCACCTGTGTCAAAGTGTCTCACTTCCTGATTCACCTGTGTCAAAGTCTCTCACTTCCTGATTCACCTGTGTCAAAGTCTCTCACTTCCTGATTCACCTGTGTCAAAGTCTCTCACTTCCTGATTCACCTGTGTCAAAGTGTCTCATTTCCTGCTTCACCTGTGTCAAAGTGTCTCACTTCCTGCCTCATCTTTTCTGGAACTCACCTTTTTGCTTTCAAGTATGGCAGCTACGAGTGTCTCCTCACCCACTCCAAAAAGCAGCGCTACAGGCGACGTTATATGCTAACCAAGTTAGCAACTAGCTACACTGGCATCTTTATATGCTAACCAAGTTAGCAATTAGCTACATTGGCATTGTTATATGCTAGCAAAGTTAGCAATTAGCTACATTGGCATTGTTATATGCTAGCAAAGTTAGCAATTAGCTACACTGGCATCGTTATATGCTAACCAAGTTAGCAACTAGCTACACTGGCATTGTCATATGCTAGCAAAGTTAGCAATAAGCTACACTGGCATCGTTGTATGCTAGCAAAGTTAGCAATTAGCTACACTGGCATCGTTATATGCTAACCAAGTTAGCAATTAGCTACATGGGCATTGTTATACGCTAGCAAAGTTAGCAACTAGCTACACTGGCATTGTTACACGCTAGCCAAGTTAGCAAATAGCTACATTGGCATTGTTACACGCTAGCCAAGTTAGCAACTTGCTACATTGGCATTCTAATACACTAGACAAGTTAGCAAGTAGCTACATTAGCAACATTATACTCTAGCCAAGTTAGCAAGTAGCTATATTGGCAACGTTGTATGCTAGCCAAGTTAGCAACTAGCTCCACTGGCATCGTTATACACTAGCAAAGTTAGCAACTAGCTACATTGGCAACGTTGTACACTAGCCAAGTCAACAATTAGCTACATTGGCAATGTTGTATACTAGCCAAGTTAGCAAATAGCTACATTGGCAACTTTATACGCTAGCCAAGTTAACAATTAGCTACATTGGCAACGTTAAACGTGAGCAATGTTAGCAATTAGCTATACTGGCAACTTTATACGCTAGTAATGCTAGCAATTAGCTACATTAGCAAATTAGTACACTGGTGACATCAAGTACCTTCATTGATGTCATACGCTAGTAATATTAACAACTAGCTATATTGGCAGCTTCATATGCTAGCTACATTAGCAACTAACCAGATTAGCAGCTTGAAAGGCTACCGACATTAGCAACTAGCCACATTGGCAGCTTGAAAGGCGAGCGACATTAGCAACTAGCCACATTGGCAGCTTGAAAAGCGAGCGACATGAGCAACTAGCCAAATAGACAGCTTGAAAGGCGAGCGACATTAGCAACTAGCTACATTGGCAGCTTGAAAGGCGAGCGACATTAGCAACAAGCCACATTGGCAGCTTGAAAGGCGAGCGACATTAGCAACTATCCACATTGGCAGCTTGAAAGGCGAGCGACATTAGCAACTAGCCACATTGGCAGCTTGAAAGGCGAGCGACATTAGCAACTAGCCACATTGGCAGCTTGAAAGGCGAGCGACATTAGCAACTAGCCACATTGGCAGCTTGAAAGGCGAGCGACATTAGCAACTAGCCACATTGGCAGCTTGAAAGGCGAGCGACATTAGCAACTAGCCACATTGGCAGCTTGAAAGGTGAGCGACATTAGCAACTAGCCACATTGGCAGCTTGAAAGGCGAGCGACATTAGCAACTAGCCACATTGGCAGCTTGAAAGGCGAGCGACATTAGCAACTAGCCACATTGGCAGCTTGAAAGGCGAGCGACATTAGCAACTAGCCACATTGGCAGCTTGAAAGGCGAGCGACATTAGCAACTAGCCACATTGGCAGCTTGAAAGGCGAGCGACATTAGCAACTAGCCACATTGGCAGCTTGAAAGGCGAGCGACATTAGCAACTAGCTACATTGGCAGCTTGAAAGGCGAGCGACATTAGCAACTATCCACATTGGCAGCTTGAAAGGCGAGCGACATTAGCAACTAGCCACATTGGCAGCTTGAAAGGCGAGCGACATTAGCAACTAGCCACATTGGCAGCTTGAAAGGCGAGCGACATTAGCAACTAGCCACATTGGCAGCTTGAAAGGCGAGCGACATTAGCAACTAGCCACATTGGCAGCTTGAAAGGCGAGCGACATTAGCAACTAGCCACATTGGCAGCTTGAAAGGCGAGCGACATTAGCAACTAGCCACATTGGCAGCTTGAAAGGCGAGCGACATTAGCAACTAGCCACATTGGCAGCTTGAAAGGCGAGCGACATTAGCAACTAGCCACATTGGCAGCTTGAAAGGCGAGCGACATTAGCAACTAGCCACATTGGCAGCTTGAAAGGCGAGCGACATTAGCAACTAGCCACATTGGCAGCTTGAAAGGCGAGCGACATTAGCAACTAGCCACATTGGCAGCTTGAAAGGCGAGCGACATTAGCAACTAGCCACATTGGCAGCTTGAAAGGCGAGCGACATTAGCAACTAGCCACATTGGCAGCTTGAAAGGCGAGCGACATTAGCAACTAGCCACATTGGCAGCTTGAAAGGCGAGCGACATTAGCAACTAGCCACATTGGCAGCTTGAAAGGCGAGCGACATTAGCAACTAGCCACATTGGCAGCTTGAAAGGCGAGTGACATTAGCAACTAGCCACATTGGCAGCTTGAGAGGCGAGCGACATTAGCAACTAGCCACATTGGCAGCTTGAAAGGCGAGCGACATTAGCAACTAGCCACATTGGCAGCTTGAAAGGCGAGCGACATTAGCAACTAGCCACATTGGCAGCTTGAAAGGCGAGCGACATTAGCAACTAGCCACATTGGCAGCTTGAAAGGCGAGCGACATTAGCAACTAGCCACATTGGCAGCTTGAAAGGCGAGCGACATTAGCAACTAGCCACATTGGCAGCTTGAAAGGCGAGCGACATTAGCAACTAGCCACATTGGCAGCTTGAAAGGCGAGCGACATTAGCAACTAGCCACATTGGCAGCTTGAAAGGCGAGCGACATTAGCAACTAGCCACATTGGCAGCTTGAGAGGCGAGCGACATTAGCAACTAGCCACATTGGCAGCTTGAAAGGCGAGCGACATTAGCAACTAGCCACATTGGCAGCTTGAAAGGCGAGCGACATTAGCAACTAGTCACATTGGCAGCTTGAAAGGCGAGCGACATTAGCAACTAGCCATATTGGCAGCTTGAAAGGCGAGCGACATTAGCAACTAGCCACATTGGCAGCTTGTAAGGCGAGCGACATTAGCAACTAGCCACATTGGCAGCTTGAAAGGCGAGCGACATTAGCAACTAGCCACATTGGCAGCTTGAAAGGCGAACAACATTAGCAACTAGCCACATGACGAGAGTGAGAAGAGAGTTTGGTGATGATGAGGAGATGAAAGAGGAAGAATGAGATGAGGGAGACTTTAAAGACCTGATTGACTAGGACATGTTTATACGTCTGGCAGGGAGAGGACGCCCGAATGTCCCATGGTCCCCAAACACATCCATCTTGCATGAAATAGCAAAAAAAAAAGGAAAAAAAGTAGAGTTTGCAGACAGGTAGCATGTATGCTAAGAAGGTTAGCGGATGTCCTCAGTCGCTCTCACTGCCAGACTCGCTGAGCTGCAGGTCGCTTTCTGCAACACACAAACAGCGACGTGACGCAATGGGAGGCTAACACTGTGGTCTGCCAGAGAATAAGAAGACGTGGCCCCTCCCCTAATAGGTTGTGACATGTAAACACATGACAACACTCATGTTGATGTACACTCAGGCAAATGTGTCTTCACGGTGCGTTCAAGGACGCCAGAAATAATACTAACAATAGTGAGCCCAAGAGGGACAAGTGGTAGAAAATGGAAGGCTATTATTTGTTGTGCACTTTTTGATGAAATGCATCTTGAAGTGCTGCAGTTCAAACATTTAAAATAAAAGTTTAGTCACTGAAATACATAAAATACTACTTCTTTTCCTACACTTTGAACCCTGCGGCTTTTAAAACGCTGCAGCCATGACTTCTGTTTTGTTTGATCAGCCAATTTACTGCTGTGTTACAGACACTGATTGGAAACAATTAAGGTATGTAAATAAACATTTACAGAATATTTCTGTGGAAATAACTCATTTCACAACAAGTATACTGTATATCTGTGACTTATAATCCAGTCTGACTATATTTTCCTTCTAAAATATAGTGGGTGTGGCTAATATATTTCATTGTAAAAATGTGAAAAAGATCTATATGATGAAATATAATGGGTGTTGGAGTGTGAGATGAAGGCGCTAACTCACTTAGTGTGTTCATGAGGAGTCCTGGTCCTGGTTCTGCTGGTGCTGCTGTGGCGCCCTCCTGAGGACAGGTGGTGGGCATGCAGGGGTTGGTGTGGTCCTCTGAGTCACTGCTGCTGCTGTCACTGCTGGAGGAGGAGCTGTTGGAGGAGCTGTCACTGCTCATCTGGTCCATCACACGAGCTTCTTCCATCAGCTCTGTGAGGCAACACACTCATGTCACATGATACACCTCACACTTCCTGTGTGTACACCTCACACTTCCTGTGTGTACACCTGACACTTCCTGTGTGTGTAGCACACTCATGTCACATGCTACACCTCACACTTCCTGTGTGTACTTCCTGTGTGTACACCTGACACTTCCTGTGTCATGTCACATGGTACACCTGACACTTCCTGTGTCATGTCACATGGTACATCTGACACTTCCTGTGTCATGTCACATGGTACACCTGACACTTCCTGTGTCATGTCACATGGTACACCTGACACTTCCTATGTCATGTCACATGGTACACCTGCCACTTCCTGTGTCATGTCACATGCTACACTTGACACTTCCTGTGTCATGTCACATGCTACACCTGACACTTCCTGTGTCATGTCACATGCTACACCTGACACTTCCTGTGTCATGTCACATGCTACACTTGACACTTCCTGTGTCATGTCACATGCTACACCTGACACTTCCTGTGTCATGTCACATGCTACACCTCACACTTCCTGTGTCATGTCACATGCTACACCTGACACTTCCTGTGTCATGTCACATGCTACACCTGACACTTCCTGTGTCATGTCACATGGTACATCTGACACTTCCTGTGTCATGTCACATGGTACACCTGCCACTTCCTGTGTCATGTCACATGCTACACTTGACACTTCCTGTGTCATGTCACATGGTACATCTGACACTTCCTGTGTCATGTCACATGGTACACCTGACACTTCCTGTGTCATGTCACATGGTACACCTGACACTTCCTGTGTCATGTCACATGGTACATCTGACACTTCCTGTGTCATGTCACATGGTACATCTGACACTTCCTGTGTCATGTCACATGGTACACCTGACACTTCCTGTGTCATGTCACATGGTACACCTGACACTTCCTGTGTCATGACACTTCCTGTGTCATGTCACATGGTACACCTGCCACTTCCTGTGTGACTAAGAAGTAGAGTGCATGTAGTGCAGCTCTGGATGAGTCAACTCCAAAAAGGAAGCACCAAGGTGTGAGAGGACTAGAAAGGTTACCTTCACACGTAAGTCTATTGTAGTACTTCTATATATACACTTTATTTCTATCTATTGTATTTTATATATACACATGTTATATGATATTTAATGTAGTGTAAGTTGTATATACCATATATACAAACCCCGTTTCCATATGAGTTGGGAAATGGTGTTAGATGTAAATATAAACGGAATACAATGATTTGCAAATCCTTTTCAAGCCATATTCAGTTGAATATGCTACAAAGACAACATATTTGATGTTCAAACTCAAACTTTTTTTTTTTTTTTTTGCAAATAATAATTAACTTAGAATTGCATGGCTACAACACGTGCCAAAGTAGTTGGGAAAGGGCATGTTTACCACTGTGTTACATGGCCTTTCCTTTTAACAACACTCAGTAAACGTTTTTGAAGCTTCTCAGGTGGAATTACGTATTTCCCATTCTTGCTTGATGTACAGTCCGGGGGTCTCCGTTGTGCCATTTTAGGCTTCATAATGCGCCACACATTTTCAATGGGAGACAGGTCTGGACTACAGGCAGGCCAGTCTAGTACCCGCACTCTTTTACTATGAAGCCACGTTGATGTAAGACGTGGCTTGGCATTGTCTTGCTGAAATAAGCAGGGGCGTCCATGGTAACGTTGCTTGGATGGCAACATATGTTGCTCCAAAACCTGTATGTACCTTTCAGCATTAATGGCGCCTTCACAGATGTGTAAGTTACCCATGTCTTGGGCACTAATACTACCCCCATACCATCACACATGCTGCCTTTTACACTTTCACCCATGGTTCTTTTCCTCTTTGGTCCATCGTTTCCAAAAACAATTTGAAATGTGGACTCGTCAGACCACAGAACACTTTTCCACTTTGTATCAGTCCATCTTAGATGAGCTCAGGCCCAGCAAAGCCGACGGCGTTTCTGGGTGTTGTTGATAAACGGTTTTCGCCTTGCATAGGAGAGTATTAACTTGCACTTACAGATGTAGCGACCAACTGTAGTTACTGACAGTGGGTTTCTGAAGTGTTCCTGAGCCCATGTGGTGATATCCTTTACACACTGATGTCGCTTGTTGATGCAGTACAGCCTGGGGGATCGAAGGTCACGGGCTTAGCTGCTTACGTGCAGTGATTTCTCCAGATTCTCTGAACCCTTTGATGATATTACGGACCGTAGATGGTGAAATCCCTAAATTCCTTCCAATAGCTGCTTGAGAAAGGTTTTTCTTAAACTGTTCAACAATTTGCTCACGCATTTGTTGACAAAGTGGTGGCCCTCGCCCCATCCTTGTTTGTGAATGACTGAGCATTTCATGGAATCTACTTTTATACCCAATCATAGCACCCACCTGTTCCCAATTAGCCTGCACACCTGTGGGATGTTCCAAATAAGTCTTTGATGAGCATTCCTCAACTTTATCAGTATTTATTGCCACCTTTCCCAACTTCTTTGTCACGTGTTGCTGCCATCAAATTCTAAAGTTAATGATTATTTGCAAAAAAAAAAAGTTTATCAATTTAAACATCAAATATGTTGTCTTTGTAGCATATTCAACTGAATATGGGTTGAAAATGATTTGCAAATCATTGTATTCCGTTTATATTTACATCTAACACAATTTCCCAACTCATATGGAAACGGGGTTTGTACATGTAAGTGTTATATAACATATTTAATGTAGTGTAAGTTCTATATACCATATACACATGTAAGTGTTATATATGATATTTAATGTAGTGTAAGTTGTATATATCATATATACATGTGTTATAATATGATATTTAATGTAGTGTAAGTTCTATATATTATATATAAAAGTGTTATATATGATATTTAATGTAGTGTAAGTTGTATATATCATATATACATGTGTTATATATTTAATGTAAGTTGTATACATCATATATACATGTAAGTGTTAATGATATTTAATGTAATGTAAGTTGTATATATCATATATACATGTGTTATATATTTAATGTAATGTAAGGTGTATATATCATATATACATGTAAGTGTTATATATTTAATGTAATGTAAGTTGTACATATCATATATACATGTAAGTGTTAAATATTTCATGTAGTATAAGTTGTATACACATGTGTAATATATACTATTCAGTGTATGTTAACATGACATATCCAAGATGACTGCACCTTTCTCAATGTCGTCCAATGGCGAGGCAGGCGAGGTCTTGTCTTTGGGTGGAGAACTTCTGGGGCCTGCTGAGTTCTTGTTGCCACTGCTCTTCATCTGCTGGCCCAGTCGACTTGTCTGCTGCTCCAGACGGGAGTGGATCTTGCTGCTGCCCTCGGCCCTGCATAGTCACAAACATCTCCACTCACTGTGGATTCTTCTCTTCACCTGAAACCTTCTTCTTCTTACATCTAAGCAGCTACATCTGAGTGGACTCTTCGGGTTTTGGCACAGTCAGACATTTCAGGGAAGAAATATCCTGGAGAGGTGTTACCCACCTGTGTCAAACATCTACACACTGATTCTTAATATCCTGGAGAGTTCTTACCCACCTGTGTCAAACATCTACACACTGATTCTTAATATCCTGGAGAGTTCTTACCCACCTGTGTCAAACATCTACACACTGATTCTTAATATCCTGGAGAGTTCTTACCCACCTGTGTCAAACATCTACACTGATTCTTAATATCCTGGAGAGTTCTTACCCACCTGTGTCAAACATCTACACACTGATTCTTAATATCCTGGAGAGTTCTTACCCACCTGTGTCAAACATCTACACTGATTCTTAATATCCTGGAGAGTTCTTACCCACCTGTGTCAAACATCTGCACACTGATTCTTAATATCCTGGAGAGTTCTTACCCACCTGTGTCAAACATCTACACACTGATTCTTAATACCCTGGAGAGTTCTTACCCACCTGTGTCAAACATCTACACACTGATTCTTAATATCCTGGAGAGTTCTTACCCACCTGTGTCAAACATCTACACACTGATTCTTAATATCCTGGAGAGTTCTTACCCACCTGTGTCAAACATCTACACACTGATTCTTAATATCCTGGAGAGTTCTTACCCACCTGTGTCAAACATCTACACACTGATTCTTAATACCCTGGAGAGTTCTTACCCACCTGTGTCAAACATCTACACACTGATTCTTAATATCCTGGAGAGTTCTTACCCACCTGTGTCAAACATCTACACACTGATTCTTAACCACTGTTGGCATGCACAAAATATCTCTTTCTCAGCTGCAATACACTTTTACACCACTTGTGGCAGTGATGAAGTAAGAAAGGGGCCACCAGGAAGTTAGCCAGGCCAGCAGGAAGTTAGCCAGGCTAGCAGGAAGTTAGCCAGGCCAGCAGGAAGTTAGCCAGGCTAGCAGGAAGTTAGCCAGGCCAGCAGGAAGTTAGCCAGGCTACCAAGGAGTACCAGATCCTTAGTTTGGAGCGTTATGAGGTTTACTTTTCCTCTCCACAGAAGAAGAAGTGAGTTTCCACATGAAGCCCACCTGGTCTTCTTGACTGCAATGTTGCTGCTGAGTTTCTCCAGTCGGTACTCGCCCGTGTCGTGGTTGACGATGAGGATGCACTCCTTCATGTACGACCTCTTGGAGCCCTTGAAGACGGTCACCGGAGCACTGGAACCCTGAAACACAAACAACAACTCTTAAAGCACTTCCCACCAGGGACCTGTATCCATCCTGGTAGTCATCTATCCTGGTATTGGTCCTGTATGTGGTGTGTAGACAAATACTGGTATTGGTCCTGTATGTGGTGTGTAGACAAATACTGGTATTGGTCCTGTATGTGGTGTGTAGACAAATACTGGTATTGGTCCTGTATGTGGTGTGTAGACAAATACTGGTATTGGTCCTGTATGTGGTGTGTAGACAAATACTGGTATTGGTCCTGTATGTGGTGTGTAGACAAATACTGGTATT
This sequence comes from Nerophis lumbriciformis, assembly GCF_033978685.3. Lineage (NCBI taxonomy): Eukaryota > Metazoa > Chordata > Actinopteri > Syngnathiformes > Syngnathidae > Nerophis > Nerophis lumbriciformis. The sequence continues at coordinate 540,027 of NC_084578.2, read as the reverse complement.
GGTCCTGTATGTGGTGTGTAGACAAAGATGTGGTTTGTGAGAGAGAGAGAATGCCGTGAACAAACATATTCATTTTTGCTGACAGAAATTAATCCATTTTATTTTATTTTTTTATTTAACTTACATTTTTGCTTACAAAAATAAGAGTTTATATTAGTATTTGTTTATTTTGGTTGATTGGGTAAATTCCCTTCCAATGACAGTACAATAGTAAAAAAAATTCTACAGTAATGAGAAATACAAATCATTTTAAAAGGTGATGACAGTAACACTTGTCTAAGGTGGACTCTGCCTTCTGGCCAAGTGCAGCTGGGATAGGTTCCAGCTCCTCCTTCCTTCACTCCTATTTTCCCAGTTTAATATATTTGGATATATGCGATATACAAAATCCAATCCTAACTGCAATTTTGGAGACAAAAATCCCATTTACGTATAGTACATTATTTATTTAAGTGTAGCCCTATGTGACAGAGTGTTTGTCATAATTACCACAGATAAAAAAGTACAGATAGCCGTATCATTAGTCCAAAAAAAAGCAATACTCTGTACACATCTCTATGTCATTGATTGATTGATTGAGACTTTTATTAGTAGATTGCACAGTACAGTACATATTCCGTACAATTGACCACTAAATGGTAACACCCCAATAAGTTTTTCCACTTGTTTAAGTCGGGGTCCACGTTAATCAATTCATGATACAGATATATACTATCATCATAATACAGTCATCACACAAGATCATCATCAGAGTATATACATTGAATTATTTACATTATTTACAATCCGGGGTGTGGGATGTGGAGGGGGTTTGGTTGTTATCATCAGTCATCAACAATTGAGAACAGAGAGAGAGAGAGAGAGAGAGAGAGAGAGAGAGAGAGAGAGAGAGAGAGAGAGAGAGAGAGAGAGAGCATAAGAAAAAGTATCTGCATTTGATTATTTACATTTGATTATTAACAATCCGGGGAGGGTGTTAGTTTAGGGTTGTAGTTGCCTGGAGGTGTACTTTTAGTGCGGTTTTGAAGGAGGATAGAGATGCACTTTCTTTTACACCTGTTGGGAGTGCATTCCATATTGACATATCGATGTGGCATAGAAGGAGAAGGAGTTAAGACCTTTGTTAGATGGGAATCTGGGTTTAACGTGGTTAGTGGAGCTCCCCCTGGTGTTGTGGTTATGGCGGTCACTTACATTATGGAAGTAGTTTGACGTGTACTTGGGTATCAGGGAGGTGTAGCGGATTTTATAGACTAGGCTCAGTGCAAGTTGTTTTACTTTGTCCTCCACCCTGAGCCAGCCCACTTTGGAGAAGTGGGTAGGAGTGAGGTGTGATCTGGGGTGGAGGTCTAGAAGTAATCTGACTAGCTTGTTCTGGGATGTTTGGAGTTTAGATTTGAGGGTTTTGGAGGTGCTAGGGTACCAGGAGGTGCATGCGTAATGGAAAAGGGTTGAACGAGAGTTCCTGCTAGAATCCTCATGGTTACTTTGGTTGCCATTTTATCACAGGAAAGATTAGCCTCTAGAATAGAACCTAGGTAGGTGACCTCATCTTTCCTGGTGACATTGTTACCACCAGGAAAGATGAGGTCACCTACCTAGGTTCCATTCTAGAGGCTAATCTTTCCTGTGATAAAATGGCAACCAAGGTAATCAAAAAGGTCAACCAACGAACGAGATTTCTCTACAGAATCTCCTCTTTGGTCAACAAAAGCACCATGAGGATTCCAGCGGGAACTCTCGTTCAACCCTTTTTCCATTTCGCATGCACCTCCTGGTACCCTAGCACCTCCAAAACCCTCAAATCTAGACTCCAAACATCCCAGAACAAGCTAGTCAGATCACTTCTAGACCTCCACCCCAGATCACACCTCACTCCTACCAAGTGGGCTGGCTCACGGCAATAATAACATAGAAGACTCACCTCTAAGTTGGGTAATGTGATGGTGACTTGTTCTCCTTTGCCCACTTCAAGTTCCCCTTCACAGGCCGTATCAATGGAAGCTGGCTTGAAATCATCTGTGCACCAAACACACACACACACAAGTCAACTTATATGTTCCACAAGAACAACACAAGTCAACTTATATGTTCTACAAGAACAACACAAGTCAACTTATATGTTCCACAAGAACAACACAAGTCAACTTATATGTTCCACAAGAACAACAAAAGTCAACTTACATGTTCCACAAAAACAACACAAGTCAACTTATATGTTCCACAAGAACAACACAAGTCAACGTATATGTTCCACAAGAACAACACAAGTCAACTTATATGTTCTACAAGAACAACACAAGTCAACTTATATGTTCCACAAGAACAACACAAGTCAACTTATATGTTCCACAAGAACAACACAAGTCAACTTATATGTTCTACAAGAACAACACAAGTCAACTTATATGTTCCACAAGAACAACACAAGTCAACTTATATGTTCCACAAGAACAACACAAGTCAACTTATATGTTCTACAAGAACAACACAAGTCAACTTACATGTTCCACAAAAACAACACAAGTCAACTTATATGTTCCACAAGAACAACACAAGTCAACGTATATGTTCCACAAGAACAACACAAGTCAACGTATATGTTCCACAAGAACAACAAAAGTCAACTTATATGTTCTACAAGAACAACACAAGTCAACTTATATGTTCCACAAGAACAACACAAGTCAACTTATATGTTCCACAAGAACAACACAAGTCAACTTATATGTTCCACAAGAACAACACAAGTCAACTTATATGTTCCACAAGAACAACAAAAGTCAACTTACATGTTCCACAAAAACAACACAAGTCAACTTATATGTTCCACAAGAACAACACAAGTCAACGTATATGTTCCACAAGAACACAAGTCAACGTATATGTTCCACAAGAACAACAAAAGTCAACTTATATGTTCCACAAGAACAACACAAGTCAACTTACCGGTATATGTTCTACAAGAACAACACAAGTCAACTTATATGTTCTACAAGAACAACACAAGTCAACTTATATGTTCCACAAGAACAACACAAGTCAACTTATATGTTCTACAAGAACAACACAAGTCAACTTATATGTTCCACGAGAACAACACAAGTCAACTTATATGTTCCACAAGAACAACACAAGTCAACTTATATGTTCTACAAGAACAACACAAGTCAACTTATATGTTCCACGAGAACAACACAAGTCAACTTATATGTTCCACAAGAACAACACAAGTCAACTTATATGTTCCACAAGAACATACATTCATGACTTCTGCAGCTTGCTCGTGGTTGTTTCACTTGACTGCCGCAAGATGGCGGTGTCGCCCCGCTAGAAGTAAGGCTAACATGTTAGCTACCAATTTGACAGCTGCTCGAGCTTCATGGGTTTGTCAGACATTGCGTGTTTGAAAACAAGGGAACATGACAGCCGTCAAACGGAGTTCTGGTAGGAACAAAGCTGTGTTAGGAACAAAGTTGTGGCAGAATGTGAAGTTTTATGACGGCTGGTCTTCACATTGAAAGCTAACAGGCTAGCTAGCTAGCTAGCGTGCTAGTGTTAGCTAGCATGCGTCAGTCGGCGTCCACTTACATCGCACCGTGTGGAAAGCACTTTTGGGGTGCTTCTCGAACGTCTCCCCCAATTTCAAGACGTGCTCTTCGTTGTCAAAGTTGGCGTACGTCGTCCCATTCATCATCCTGACACTTTGGCAGCATGAAAACTTTCTGCTCTTTTTTTTTTTCTTTTTTTTATTCCACCGCCATGTAAGGTGCCACCAGGCTCCGCCTCTTCTTTCTTCTGATTGGTCATTTAGCTGGATCTGTGAGTTCATTGGCTAATCAGCTTTCAATCTAAATACGTCACAGGTTCCCTTTCACACCAATATTATCGATTTTTTAAAACAAAGTACAAGTTGCTCTGATTTTTATGGAATCAGTACAAAAATAAACATACCCCAATAGTTAGTCATAATTATGATGTACACAAATCATAATTATGAGGAAAAAAAGTCAAAATTAGGAGATAAAAAGTCATAATTAGGAGATAAAGTCAAAATTATGAGCTACGAAATTATTTTAAGATAAGAACGTCGAAATTATGAGATATAAAAATCGAAATTATAAGATAAGAACGTTCGGCCCTTTTGTTGAATGACCAGACGGAGGGTAATACTTTATAAAGTGAACTGTGTTTATTGTCAATTAAGTCGCTGGTACATCTGTCAGTCCTACTGGTTGATCGCACAGCATAATATATAGTCCCTGGTACATCTGTCAGTCCAACTGGTTGATCGCACAGCATAATATATAGAAAAGAACCGGCTTGCGCATGCGCAGTCCACAATAACAAATACGGTGGCTGCCAATGTACAATATACTAAGAGAGCATTACGTGAATGCTCTACACCTTTTTTTATTCCTATGCCATTGTAAGGTGCCACCAGGCTCCGCCTCTTCTTTCTTCTGATTGGTCGTTTAGCTGGATCTGTGAGTTCATTGGCTAATCAGCTTTCAATCTAAATACGTCACAGGTTCCCATTACACCAACAATAATACAGATATTTTTTTAATGAAGTCAAAGTTGCTCCTGATTTTTATGGAGGCCTGTTCCCTTTTCCTGCTGCTAAAACACATGTACATACCCCAATGCTAAGTCCTAATTATCACACAAACAATCATAATTACCAGAAAAAAAGACAAAATTAGAAGATAAAAAGTCAAAATGGTGAGATAAAAAATAATTTTGAGATTAGATGGTCGAAATTATGAGAAAAAAAAAAAAGATGAGAGAATAAAGTCTAAATTATGACACTGACATGACAATTATGACTTTTTATGCCATAATTAGGACTTTTTAATCTCATGATTATGACTTAGTATCTGATGATTATGGCTATCATTGACATGGAACAAAAGAGGTCAATAACATGTCCAATAAGAACATCCTGTTGTTGACTATTTTCTTCACTGCTACTTCCGGTACAGGGTCGCAGTGGGCGGAGCCTATTCCAGCTGAACGATCATCTGTCAATCAAAAGGAGCAATCAGTCACACTCACACGCATTTGAAATTGGAATGGGTTTATTTCATGGCCATTCACAGGCTACATTTTTGTTATTGTAAAACCTATTTATTTATAATCTTCTCAACAACTTTGTACTTCAATACAGGGGTGTCCTAACTTTTGTCCACTGAGGGACGCACACTGAAAAATTCAAACATGCAGGGGCCATTTTGATATTTTTCATTTTCAAAATCAATACTATATATATATATATATATATATATATATATATATATATGTATATGTCTTAATAAGGTTATCCAAAAAATAGTGCTCGATACTGTAGTAGAGCGCAATATATGTATGTGTGGGAAAAAAAATCACAAGACTATTTCATCTCTACAGGCCTGTTTCATGAGGGGTTCCCTCAATCATCAGGAGATTTTAATGGGAGCATTCGCATTCCATGGTTTATATAGGGCACAGAGTGGGTGGGTACAGGCTGGCGTAGGGGTGTGGTGATTGGCTCATGTGTTACCTAGGAGGTGTTTCCGTCTGTGGCGGCATGCTGATACAATTTCGCTGCGCTTGTTGAGGGATGACAGGTCTGGACGGTAAATAATAAACAGTTTCTCTTTCAAGCATAGGTTGCATCTTTTATTACCACTATTGTAAGGTGTGCTGGATGCAAGAATTTGCCATGTTATTGAATTTTCAACATTATTGTCTTTGAGGTCCCAAATGTGTTTGCTGAGTTCTGTGGTATTTCGCAGGTTTTTGTTCCTGAAAGAAGCCTTGTGGTTGTTCCATCTGGTTTTGAATTCTCCCTCGGTTAATCCTACATATGTGTCGGATGTGTTAATGTCCTTGCGTATTACCTTAGATTGGTAGACAACTGATGTTTGTAAGCACCCACCGTTGAGAGGGCAATCAGGTTTCTTTCGACAGTTACAGCCTTTGTTGGTTTTGGAGTCGCTCTGTCTGGGGGCCGACGGCTCATTTGCAATTGTTTTGTTGTGGTTTGAGATGATTTGTCGTATATTGTTCATGCAGCTGTAGCTCAATTTAATGTTGTTCTTGTTGAATACGTTTCTTAGGCTGTTGTCTTTGGGAAAGTGTTTGTCAATCAGATTGAGGAATTTGTGTCCAATGTTAGTTGAGACGTTTTTGCTGTATGGGGGGTTGTACCAGATGATGTCGATAATGTTGAATATTCAATAACATGGCAAATTCTTGCATCCAGCACACCTTACAATAGTGGTAATAAAAGATGCAACCTATGCTTGAAAGAGAAACTGTTTATTATATACCGTCCAGACCTGTCATCCCTCAACAAGCGCAGCGAAATTGTAACAGCATGCCGCCATAGACGGAAACACCTCCTAGGTAACACATGAGCCAATCACCACGCCCCTACGCCAGCCTGTACCCACCCACTCTGTGCCCTATATAAACCATGGTATGCGAATGCTCCCATTAAAATCTCCTGATGATTGAGGGTACCCCCCCTCATGAAACAGGCCTGTAGAGATGAAATAGTCTTGTGATTTTTTTTCCCACACATATATATATATATACATATATATATTTTTATTTTTATTTTTATTTTTATTTTTATTTTATTTTTTATTTTATTTTATTTTTAACCATTAGGGCTCCCCTCAAGTTTGGTGACTTTAAAGATCCTGGGGACCCAAAAGGGTCTCAGTCATTAAAATGTTAAAATAAGTGCTATATTTTTTTTATATATTTTTTTTTTTAACTTTCAGCACTTAAATATCTATAGAGCAATGTCAGATCTATCCCAGCTGGCACAAGACATTGATACAACGTTGATTATACGTCCGTGTCCTTTAAAAGTGACTTTGAAAGAATGTTGCAAAATAGTTGTATTGATAAATTGAGACAATGTTGATGTCCAACAATGGATCCAGCTTGTTGAGCACATTTCAATGTCAAATGAAGGTCACAACCTGACATTGATTAAACGTTGTCAAAAAGCATGTTAGGTTTGAGTTGCTCAACATCAGGACTTAAGTCAACATTGTTTCAATGTCTTCTTCCTGCCAGGCTTTCTTACCATGAAGTTCTTGTTGCTTTTTTACCTTTTTTTTCCCCCTTTTTACCCCAAAGAAAACTCTGTTTTCACACAATTTGTGCAATATTTTCCACAAAGCAATTCAAAGTGTAATATTTGATGTGAAGTCATTGGGTCAATAATTCATAACATTACATTTTTAATCATTCTTTTTGGAGCAACAACAGTTTAAAAGAAAAACAAACACTAAAGTATTTGAAAGGGCCCCACTCATAAAAAATAAGTCATTTATTATTTATTTGTTTTACTTTCATTGCTTAAATCTCTAGATCAACTTTATGTCAATTATAAGTTTGTATATTTTTTTCATACAGTAATGTAATACTACAGGGTCTATCTTGCTGATTGTATTGTACCAAATGTCCCGGCAACAAATCTGCCTTCAAAGAACTCTGGCTTATTAGTGATTCCCAGAGCCCAAAAAAAGTCTGCGGGCTATAGAGTGTTTTCTATTGGGGCTCCAGTACTATGGAATGTTCTAGCAGTAACAGTTAGAGATGCTACCTCAGTAGAAGCATTTAAGTCCCATCTTAAAACTCATTTGTATACTCTAGCCTTTAAATAGACCCCCTTTTAGACCAGTTGATCTGCCGTTTCTTTTCTTTTCTCCTCTGCTCCCCTCTTCCTGTGGAGGGGGAGACACACAGGTCCGGTGGCCATGGATGAAGTGCTGGCTGTCCAGAGTCGGGACCCGGGGTGGACCGCTCGCCTGTGCATCGGCTGGGAACATCTCTGTGCTGCTGACCCGTCTCCACTCAGGATGGTGTCCTGCTGGCCCCACTATGGACTGGACTCTTACTATTATGTTAGATCCACTATGGACTGGACTCTTACTATTATGTTGGATCCACTATGGACTGGACTCTCACTATTATGTTAGATCCACTATGGACTGGACTCTTACTATTATGTTGGATCCACTATGGACTGGACTCTCACTATTATGTTAGATCCACTATGGACTGGACTCTTACTATTATGTTAGATCCACTATGGACTGGACTCTTACTATTATGTTGGATCCACTATGGACTGGACTCTTACTATTATGTTAGATCCACTATGGACTGGACTCTTACTATTATGTTGGATCCACTATGGACTGGACTCTCACTATTATGTTAGATCCACTATGGACTGGACTCTTACTATTATGTTGGATCCACTATGGACTGGACTCTCACTATTATGTTAGATCCACTATGGACTGGACTCTTACTATTATGTTAGATCCACTATGGACTGGACTCTTACTATTATGTTGGATCCACTATGGACTGGACTCTCACTATTATGTTAGATCCACTATGGACTGGACTCTTACTATTATGTTGGATCCACTATGGACTGGACTCTCACTATTATGTTAGATCCACTATGGACTGGACTCTTACTATTATGTTGGATCCACTATGGACTGGACTCTCACTATTATGTTAGATCCACTATGGACTGGACTCTTACTATTATGTTAGATCCACTATGGACTGGACTCTTACTATTATGTTGGATCCACTATGGACTGGACTCTCACTATTATGTTAGATCCACTATGGACTGGACTCTCACACTATTATGTTAGATCCACTATGGACTGGACTCTCACACTATTATGTTAGATCCACTATGGACTGGACTCTCACACTATTATGTTAGATCCACTATGGACTGGACTCTTACTATTATGTCAGATCCACTATGGACTGGACTCTCACACTATTATGTTAGATCCACTATGGACTGGACTCTCACTATTATGTTAGATCCACTATGGACTGGACTCTTACTATTATGTTGGATCCACTATGGACTGGACTCTCACTATTATGTTAGATCCACTATGGACTGGACTCTTACTATTATGTTAGATCCACTATGGACTGGACTCTTACTATTATGTTGGATCCACTATGGACTGGACTCTCACTATTATGTTAGATCCACTATGGACTGGACTTTCACAATATTATGTTAGATCCACTATGGACTGTTTTGCTAGTAGTTGACGTGCTGCTAGTTTGACTGACAACACAACACAAGAAGTGCAATACGGAGATTAAAAAGACACTTCCCTGCACTTTGTGTGCAATAAGGAGATAAAAAGACTCAATAAGGAGATAAAAAGACACAATAAGGAGATAAAAAGACTCAATAAGGAGATAAAAAGACACAATAAGGAGATAAAAAGACACAATAAGGAGATAAAAAGACTCAATAAGAGGATAAAAAGACTCAATAAGGAGATAAAAAGACTCAATAAGGAGATAAAAAGACACAATAAGGAGATAAAAAGACTCAGTAAGGAGATAAAAAGACACAATAAGGAGACAAAAAGACTCAATAAGGAGATAAAAAGACACAATAAGGAGATAAAAAGACTCAATAAGGAGATAAAAAGACTCAATAAGGAGATAAAAAGACTCAATAAGGAGAAAAAAAGACTCAATAAGGAGATAAAAAGACCCAATAAGGAGATAAAAAGACACAATAAGGAGATAAAAAGACTCAATAGGGAGATAAAAAGACTCAATAAGGAGATAAAAAGACACAATAAGGAGATAAAAAGACTCAATAAGGAGATAAAAAGACTCAATAAGGAGATAAAAAGACACAATAAGGAGATAAAAAGACACAATAAGGAGATAAAAAGACACAATAAGGAGATAAAAAGACTCAATAGGGAGATAAAAAGACACAATAAGGAGATAAAAAGACACAATAAGGAGATAAAAAGACTCAATAAGGAGATAAAAAGACTCAATAAGGAGATAAAAAGACACAATAAGGAGATAAAAAGACACAATAAGGAGATAAAAAGACACAATAAGGAGATAAAAAGACACAATAAGGAGATAAAAAGACTCAATAGGGAGATAAAAAGACACAATAAGGAGATAAAAAGACACAATAAGGAGATAAAAAGACACAATAAGGAGATAAAAAGACACAATAAGGAGATAAAAAGACACAATAGGAGATCAAAAGACACAATAAGGAGATAAAAAGACTCAATAAGGAGATAAAAAGACACAATAAGGAGATAAAAAGACACAATAAGGAGATAAAAAGACACAATAAGGAGATAAAAAGACTCAATAAGGAGATAAAAAGACACAATAAGGAGATAAAAAGACATTTCTGTCTACCAGTAACAAGATCAACTTTGACGACACGCCGCTTGGTGTGGAAGGGAGCAAGGACAAGCGGTAGGAAATGGAAGTGGGCGGAGAAAGCGAAGGGTGCTGCGTTTTACGAGGTGTCCGTGAAGGCAGCACAGTTCCCAAGGAGAAAGCCGCAAAGAAAGAGCTCGGTGGCGTGTTCATTCACGTCGTCATCCTCACGTCCTCACATCCACTTTACAACATACTTCTCACGCCTAAATCTGCCTTGGCGTCCACGCAAGTGTGGACACGAGGGGCTGGCACCGGAACACCGAGCCCGGCCGGAACCGGACCCGCGGAACACAACCTGCTCCCGGAGATCACGTGACTGAGCTGATGGAGAACTACTAAGTCCGTCAGTACACATTTTCACTCTTTTAACACTCTTCTACATCATCATACCTCACTCATCATCATCATCATCATCATATCTACTCATCATATCTATTCATCATCTACTCATATATCTACTCATCATATCTATTCATCACCTATTGATCATATCTACTCATATATCTACTCATATATCTATTGATCCTATCTATTGATGATCTACTCATCATATGTTAAAATGGTTGTAGAGCTTTTCTACCTTTTTTGAAGGAACTCAGAGCGCTTTGACACATTCACCCATTCACACACTCAATGTGTGAGTATATCTACTCATCATATCTATTCATTATCTACTCATTATCTACTCATCATATCTATTCATTATCTACTCATATCTATTCATTATTTACTCATGATATCTATTCATTATCTACTCATATATCTATTCATTATCTACTCATCATATCTATTCATTATCTACTCATATCTATTCATTATCTACTCATCATATCTATTCATTATCTACTCATATATCTATTCATTATCTACTCGTCATATCTATTCATCATATCTATTCATTATCTGCTCATCATATCTACTGATCATATATCTACTGATCATATCTATTCATCATATCTATTTATCATCTACTCATATATCTACTCATCATTTCTATTCATCATCTACTCATATATCTACTCATCATATCTACTGATCATATATCTACTCATATCTATTGATCATCTACTGATTATTTCTATTGATCACCTACTGATCATATCTATTCATCATCTACTGATCATATATCGATGATCTTTTCATCTATCATATATTAATCATATTTATTATCTACTGATCACTTAGAATAACATAAAAAACATAATGTATTAATAATTATAAATAACATGAACACATAATGTTGTATTAATAATTATAAATAACATAAACACATAATGTTGTATTAATAATTATAAATAACATAAACACATAATGTTGTATTAATAATTACACATATTATATAAAATATATATTAATAATTATAAATAACATGAACACATAATGTTGTATTAATAATTACACATATTATATAAAATATATATTAATAATTATAAATAACATGAACACATAATGTTGTATTAATAATTATAAATAACATGAACACATAATGTTGTATTAATAATTATAAATAACATAAACACATAATGTTGTATTAATAATTACACATATTATATAAAATATATATTAATAATTATAAATAACATGAACACATAATGTTGTATTAATAATTATAAATAACATGAACACATAATGTTGTATTAATAATTATAAATAACATAAACACATAATGTTGTATTAATAACTACACATATTATATAAAATATATAATAATAATTATAAATAACATAAACACATAATGTTGTATTAATAATTACACATATTATATAAAATATATATTAATAATTATAAATACCATAAACACATAATGTTGTATTAATAATTATAAATAACATGAACACTTAATGTTGAATAAATAATTATACATATTATATAAAATATATAATAATTATAAATAACATGAACACATAATGTTGTATTAATAATTATACATATTATATCAAATATATATTAATAATTATAAATAACATAAACACATAATGTTGTATTAATAATTACACATATTATATCAAATACATATTAATAATTATAAATCACATAAACACATAATGTTGTATTAATAATTATAAATAACATGAACACTTAATGTTGTATTAATAATTATACATATTATATAAAATATATAATAATTATAAATAACATGAACACATAATGTTGTATTAATAATTATACATATTGTATCAAATATATATTAATAATTATAAATAACAAACACATAATGTTGTATTAATAATTGCACATATTATATCAAATATATATTAATAATTATAAATCACATAAACACATAATGTTGTATTAATAATTATAAATAACATGAACACTTAATGTTGTATTAATAATTATACATATTATATAAAATATATAATCATTATAAATAACATGAACACATAATGTTGTATTAATAATTATACATATTGTATCAAATATATATTAATAAATATAAATAACGTAAACACATAATGTTGTATTAATAATTATAAATAACATGAACACTTAATGTTGTATTAATAATTTTACATATTATATAAAATATATAATAATTATAAATAACATGAACACATAATGTTGTATTAATAATTATACATATTATATCAAATATATATTAATGATTATAAATAACATAAACACATAATGTTGTATTAATAATTATACATATTATATAAAATATATATTAATGATTATAAATAACAAACACATAATGTTGTATTAATAATTATACATATTATATAAAATATATATTAATAATTATAAATAACATGAACACATAATGTTGTATTAATAATTATACATATTATATCAAATATATATTAATGATTATAAATAACAAACACATAATGTTGTATTAATAATTATACATATTATATAAAATATATATTAATAATTATAAATAACATGAACACATAATGTTGTAATAATAATGATACATATTATATCAAATATATATTAATAATTATAAATAACATGAACACATAATGTTGTAATAATAATGATACATATTATATCAAATATATATTAATAATTATAAATAACATGAACACATAATGTTGTCATAATAATGATACATATTATATAATTGGGGTTTAGGGGCGGGGCTTAATGTCTGTCTAATCCCGATTTAGCTCACCACTTTAGATAAAGACTTCTTATGTCTTTTCCATTTAATGCAGAGCAGACAGACGCCACCTTTGTACTTAGTTCTTGATCTCAAGTGTGTTCCTCACCTTCTTTATCAAAGTGCTGGCACTCACAACTTTATTTGGCCCCCTGGGGGACCCTTGCTAAACAGAGTAGAGAAAGTGACAAACGTTCACCGTTTTTTTCTGAAGTCAGCCATTGATTTTATTGCACATATTTGTGATCCTTCTTACTTGTAGTACTCCATTTACTCTGTTACTTTCTTACTTGTCCAGTAATGTAATACTCTACTACTCTACTACTCTAATGTAATACACTGTAATTACTTGGGTGTCACTCCAGTAAGTACTTCATGAAGTACACTGTGTATTTACTGTGGTGTCACTCCAGTAAGTACTTCATGAAGTACACTGTAATTACTTGGGTGTCACTCCAGTAAGTACTTCATGAAGTACACTGTGTACTTACTGTGGTGTCACTCCAGTAAGTACTTCATGAAGTACACTGTAATTATTTGGGTGTCACACCTATAAGTACTTTGTTAAGTACACTGTGTACTTACCAGAGTGTCACTCCAACAAGTACATCATGAAGTACACTGTGTACTTACTGGGGTGTCCTGATACTACTTGTGATATGATACCATATGGAGTATGGTGTGATATCAGCAGGAAGAAAACATGTACAAAGAATGAATCTCTTCATGCTGGATAAAAGTTGTAGTTTGGAATCAACTTTTTACTGCTCATATATTACATCATTCATTTACTCTGTCAGGAAGTAGTCTTTGCCATTAGGTTGTCTTCTGTGGCGCCCTACAACGTGTCAATGCTGTAAGTGTGTACTTATTAGCTGTTTGACAGTAAAAAGTGCAACTAAGATGTACGCTACAAACACGTGTGTAGGTGCTGAAATCGCCATGTGAAAGTGCTAATGCTAATCAGTAGCACCTTCCTGGGGGTGCAGATAACTGACTATATAACCTGGTCCCTACACACCGGAGCTCTTGTAGAAAGAGCTCAGCAGCGCATGCACTTTTTGCGTGGGATGAAAAGAGCGCAGCTCTCTCAGCACATTCTACAGAGGCACTATAGAGACCACCTGCATCTGTCTGGACTGGAGCCTGCAATGCCTCAGACTGGAAGTCTCTCCAGAGAGTGTTGAGATCATCAGGACTCCTCTTCCTCCTATCCAGGAGATGGCAAAAAGCCGCTGCCTGACCAGGGCTCAGAAAATCTGCAAAGACTCCTCCCACCCCCACCAAGGACTGTTTTCCCTGCTGGACTCTAGAAAGAGGTTCCGAAGCAGAACCTCCAGGTTCTGTAACTGCTTCTTCCCTCAGGCCGTAAGACTCTTGAACGCATCATAATTCAATTAAATGATCCCCTCAACTCCCCCCAAAATGGATTAACTCGCTGGAATAAAAAAAGACAATATAACATACATTCAATTTACATACATTTAACATACATTCAATTTACCGGTCGATCTACATTCCCATCCTCACCTATGGTCATGAGCTTTGGGTTATGAGCGAAAGGACAAGATCACGGGTACAAGCGGCCCAAATGAGTTTCCTCCGCCGAGTGGCGGGGCTCTCCCTTAGAGATAGGGTGAGAAGCTCTGCCATCCGGGAGGAGCTCAAAGTAAAGCCGCTGCTCCTCCACATGGAGAGGAGCCAGATGAGGTGGTTTGGGCATCTGGTCAGGATGCCACCCGAACGCCTCCCTAGGGAGGTGTTTAGGGCACGTCCGACCGGTAGGAGGCCACGGGGAAGACCCAGGACACGTTGGGAAGACTATGTCTCCCGGCTGGCCTGGGAACGCCTCGGAATCCCCCGGGAAGAGCTGGACCAAGTGGCTGGGGAGAGGGAAGTCTGGGCTTCCCTGCTTAGGCTGCTGCCCCCGCGACCCGACCTCGGATAAGCGGAAGAAGATGGATGGATGGATGGATATAACATACATCCATAAATGTGGACGCATGTGAAAAAGTGCAATATATTTAGCTGTACAGTAATCTATTTCTTTCTTTCTTTATATATATTTATTTATTTTATATATATATTTATTTATTTATATATGCACCTTTTTTATCCTGCACTAACATGAGCTTATGGAACCAAATGTAGTTCTTATCTGTGCTGTAAAGTTCACATTTGAATGACAATAAAAAGGAAGTCTAAGTCTAAGTCTGAGTCTGAGTCTAAGTCTAAGTCTGAGTCTGAGTCTGAGTCTGAGTCTAAGTCTGAGTCTGAGTCTGAGTCTGAGTCTAAGTCTGAGTCTGAGTCTGAGTCTAAGTCTGAGTCTAAGTTTGAGTCTGAGTCTAAGTCTAAGTCTGAGTCTAAGTCTGAGTCTAAGTCTAAGTCTGAGTTTGAGTCTGAGTCTGAGTCTAAGTCTGAGTCTAAGTCTGAGTCTGAGTCTAAGTTTGAGTCTAAGTCTAAGTCTAAGTCTGAGTCTAAGTCTAAGTCTGAGTCTAAGTCTGAGTCTAAGTTTGAGTCTGAGTCTAAGTCTGAGTCTAAGTCTGAGTTTGAGTCTGAGTCTAAGTCTGAGTCTGAGTCTAAGTCTGAGTCTGAGTCTAAGTTTGAGTCTGAGTCTAAGTCTGAGTCTAAGTCTGAGTCTAAGTCTGAGTCTGAGTCTAAGTTTGAGTCTAAGTCTGAGTCTGAGTCTAAGTCTGAGTCTAAGTCTAAGTCTAAGTTTGAGTCTGAGTCTAAGTCTGAGTCTAAGTCTGAGTTTGAGTCTGAGTCTGAGTCTAAGTCTGAGTCTGAGTCTGAGTTTGAGTCTAAGTCTGAGTCTGAGTCTAAGTTTGAGTCTGAGTCTAAGTCTGAGTCTAAGTCTAAGTCTGAGTTTGAGTCTGAGTCTAAGTCTAAGTCTGAGTTTGAGTCTGAGTCTGAGTCTAAGTCTGAGTCTAAGTCTGAGTCTGAGTCTGAGTCTAAGTCTGAGTCTAAGTCTGAGTCTAAGTCTGAGTTTGAGTCTGAGTCTAAGTCTGAGTCTGAGTCTAAGTCTAAGTCTGAGTCTAAGTCTGAGTCTAAGTCTAAGTTTGAGTCTAAGTCTGAGTCTGAGTCTAAGTCTGAGTTTGAGTCTAAGTCTAAGTCTGAGTCTGAGTCTAAGTTTGAGTCTGAGTCTAAGTCTAAGTTTGAGTCTGAGTCTAAGTCTGAGTCTAAGTCTGAGTCTAAGTCTGAGTCTAAGTCTGAGTCTGAGTCTAAGTCTGAGTCTGAGTCTAAGTCTGAGTCTAAGTCTAAGTTTGAGTCTAAGTCTGAGTCTGAGTCTAAGTCTAAGTTTGAGTCTAAGTCTGAGTCTAAGTCTGAGTCTGAGTCTAAGTCTGAGTCTAAGTCTGAGTCTAAGTCTGAGTCTGAGTCTAAGTCTAAGTCTAAGTCTCTATGGCATATGTGATGCAAATTAGCATGACGCTAATCCTATTTGCTGTATTTCAAAGAGACCTTATTTAGTATTTCCTGTAAGAAGTTGAATTCTGAGTTGACTTTCAACGTGTTTGCTAAGAGACGTTAGCATTAGCAAAACACACTTCTGATATCATCTGATACATGGCTTTTATTGGAGCGATATCTGCTATTGACACGGGATCGGGGATTTTGCCAGCTGTCCAGAATTCCCGCCTGTGGTCTCAGGCACTGACCTGCAGACCAGACCGTGTCCAAGTGGTCAGCAGTCAGGAGGTCCAGGGTTCAAATCTCTGAGTAGACTTGTCAAAGTGTGCATCATCAGCATCCTGGTGCCGTATCAGCTCCATCACGTGTCCTCCTTCTCTTCATCCAGGTCCTCACGGCCCAGAGGAGGAGACCACGTGGAGAGACTTGGGTAAGATAAGAGCAGGTGAGAAACTAGACACCTGTACTTAGGTAACCTGGACTAGTTCAGCCGGGCAGAGGAGGACATCTTAGACCTGCTGGGCTCACAGCAAACATGATGATGGCTTACAACATTGCCAAAGCACCCTTGAGCAAGGCACTGAGGCGCCACACCTTCAAGCCAACGAAGACCTTCAGTTGCTTCAAGGTGTCAGGGAGATGAACACAATCCGTGTGGTAGTAATACAACATCAACTCCACCTTTGACGCACACACCTGGAGGTCATCTGATCTAGCAGTTTTTCTTTGGATTATGGACTCTTTCTTCGGACCAACCCTGTTTGACTGCTAATCCTTCCAAGTTCTGGGTGTCTACTGTATCAGTACTACTACTACTACTACTACTACTGTTACTACTACTACGCCAACTAGTGGTGGGGAGGATCCTCACCTGCTACCACTACCACTACCACTACTACTACTGTTACTACTACTACGCCAACTAGTGGTCGGGAGAATCCTGACCTGCTACTACTACCACTACTACTATTACTACCACTACTGTTATTACTACCACTACTACTGTTACTACTACCACTACAGAACTGCATGAAGATGAAATGTGGAGGAGGCCTGCATGTATTTTTCCTCATCTTGTGTCATGTTGACATCCATCAGTGAAAGAGAAGAATGTGGTCCTCAGCCAAGGAGGTTGCAGGAAATGTTCCTCGCAGCATGACAAGAATGAGGACTCTTCCATTAGCCTCTACGTGCCTGGCCATCCGGTAGCGTCAAAGGAAGACTTGGTGCATTATTGGCCTAATGCATGTGGGACGAGCCCTCCAAGGCTGTTTCATTAAGGTCATCAGAGACTCCTTGGTCCTTAACGTGGTCTAAAGCTAGCAGGGCCGTCCTAAGACAGAAAAGTGGAGCATTATCTTCATGACTTCCACCACTTCTCTCTATGAGGCCCTCATTTCCTGCCTCGGTCTCTCAGCGCTAATGACCCTGCCATATCTCCCCGTCTAACAATAAGAAACTTCCATGTTCTCGCTGTAGACGGAGAAGAAATAAAAACCTGAGGGGGTGTTCAATTGTTCTGTTTGCTCAGTGTATGTGAAGATCTTCAATGGATCAATGTCCCTGAGCCAAGACCTGTTTGACCCTTCCTCCCTCTTTGTGTAGAATAAGGAACTTTGACGTAGTGAAGAACTAATGTCATGTTTCTTCCTCTCCGCAGGCTGCAGCTGACTGTGAGGGACCCTCTCCAAGGCCTTGCCAGACATGAGGTCTCCACCATGTGACTGCCCTCTGTCGCTGCTCCATCCACCAGTGTACCCTCTCTGGTCATAGACATGGAACCCTGCATCACCAACGTGCCCTCGGCCCCTGACCACCTGTCCACTTTCCCCAGTCCCACGGTCCCCCACCGTAATGGTCTTCAGGGGCCTGCGTTCCCGCTTGTGGCCAGGTGTAACAGCAGCACCCTGCTTACCAACTTGGGTTTGAGGCACTGCTCTGGACGGCATGGCCCCCCAGAAATGGTGCTGGAACAGGGACTGTCTCCAGACTGCTGCCTCCAAGCAGGAAGCTGCAGGCTGTACAGGAGCATGGAGAACCTCAACTGGAACTCTGTATCCAATTCAAGTTTGGGCACATCCAATGCTACCACTTACAGAAGTGTGGACAGTGAGTTAATTTTACGCTACACCTCCGAGAGTCACTGGTATGATGGGCCTCCAGATGGATCCATAGTGGGAGGCCAGGGACTTGGGTCCAACCCAGAGACCCTGGCCTATTGCCCTCAAACTGGACTCCCAAGGAAGGATACACCCCTGATCCCCCAGTTACTTTTCCCTGGAGGTGTTGATGAATGGGATGCAAGGAAAGGCCTGAGGGTAAAGCTCCGCCTCCAGAGTGCAAGATCTGGGGTAGAGCCTCTGAAGTCTCTCCCTTTGCGACCTCATTTGTACACAGATGCTGGAGAGGGGGGGCATCAGAATTCAATACAACCGTTGTGCGGAATACGACTAACCTGCCCCCAGGACATCAAGCAGGAAGTCCTGAGGCGACTTCAACTGCGCCGGCAGAACAGCAGCCCGAACTTGGCAGTCCATAGCACCCTGCACAGTTCTAAAGGGTTTCAGTCATCCTACACAACAGACAACCTTTCAGGCAACAAGAACAAACCTCATTCTATATCCGAATTCCAAAAAGGGCCTGTTGGCTGTCTATACATCCCAACATTTGAGGAGTTTAAGAGGATGAGACAGAAGGGGAGTGAGAGGACCCATGAGTCCACAGCAGTTCCTGTGGTACAAGACAATCTAACTCCTTCTGAGGACACCGGTCCTCCACAGAGGGGGGGCTCGGAGGCAGACAAGAGTACTGGAAGAACAAGCTCTCCGGTCTGCACAAGCCCCTCACCACGTTCGCCTTTAAAGCCCCAGGCTAGCACAACCCAGCGAAGATCTGTGCCGACAGGCCAAGAGGACGACAGCAACAGACGGCGCAGGAGGTGCAGTCTGGAACCAACCGGTTCAATTCCTTTCCCTCTCAGCAGGCAAAACTTGGAACGACCCTCCAGCTGTTGCCCAGCGCTCCTTACGGAGGCCACGGACCTGTCCAGCTACGGAGCCAAGATCTACAAGATGAAGGATGGCCTCATTGGATCAGCGCTGGACCTCATCAAAAAGAGGTAAGTCAAGGAGGGGAAAAAGAGAAGGTGTGCTTTAGTAGTTAACACTTTGAAAGTATTCAGACAGATCCAGGTAGGGCGCGTCACCGCCGGGCCCGCGCCGCCGTCGGGGGGGTGTCTTAGAATAGTTGACTATTCAAATTCCAGACTGATTCCACAATCAACCACACAGTCGAATCGTCGGCCATTGAATCCGCCTGAGTCCCTCCGTGGAAGGGAGGTGAGTTGAGTACCCGAGGTCTTTGTTGGGAGTATGTTAGGAGATGGGGTAGGTGTTTCCGCCAGACTAGAACGCCCGGAGCGGGCTTCACTGGTAGCTTTGATCATTCTGCTGGGGCAGGAAGACTTCCTCCCTACAGACATTTACTTCTTCTAGTCAACTTTCATCGTCTTCTCGGCGCTACGCCAGAGCCCAAGTCACCCGAGCGGTGACGATCCGAAGACCTCACCAGACCATCTAATCTCTGATGTGTATGTTTATGTGAGGGTTTTAGCCTTCTGAGATCCCTGGAAATCCTCATCAGCTGAGCTAATGCTGCTAGCATACTGTACAAAAAACTGTTGTCCTTAGTGTCAACTTTGGCTCAAACATTTATTAGACCTGTCAGATCGGACTATGGAAAATCCTGAGTAGAAGACTTTAGTCAAGTACTGCAAGTGTTTACTTGTGTGGGATATCATATGTGATACAAGCAGTCCTGTAGAGTGTTTACTTGTGTGTGACATCAAGTGTGATACAAGCAGTCTTGCAGAGAGTTTACTTGTGTGTGTGATATCATGTGCGATACAAGCAGTCTTGCAGAAAGTTTACTTGTGTGTGACATCATGTCAATCAATGTCTAATCAATGTTTATTTATATAGCTCTAAATCACAAGTGTCTCAAAGGGCTGCACAAGCCACAACGACATCCTCGGTACAGAGCCCACATAAGGGCAAGGAAAAACTCACCCCAGTGGGACGTCGATGTGAATGAATTTGAGAAACCTTGGAGAGGACCGCATATGTGGGTAACCCCCGCCCTCTAGGGGAGACCGAATGCAATGGATGTCGAGTGGGTCTGACATAATATTGTGAGTCCAGTCCATAGTGGATCTAACATAATAGTAAGAGTCCAGTCCATAGTGGATCTAACATAATAGTAAGAGTCCAGTCCATAGTGGATCTAACATAATATTGTGAAACTCCAGTCCATAGTGGATCCAACATAATAGTGAGAGTCCAGTCCATAGTGGATCTAACATAATAGTGAGAGTCCAGTCCATAGTGGATCTAACATAATAGTGAGAGTCCAGTCCATAGTGGATCTAACATAATATTGTGAAAGTCCAGTCCATAGTGGATCTAACATAATAGTGTGAGAGTCCAGTCCATAGTGGATCTAACATAATAGTAAGAGTCCAGTCCATAGTGGATCTAACATAATAGTAAGAGTCCAGTCCATAGTGGATCTAACATAATAGTAAGAGTCCAGTCCATAGTGGATCTAACATAATATTGTGAAACTCCAGTCCATAGTGGATCCAACATAATAGTGAGAGTCCAGTCCATAGTGGATCTAACATAATAGTGAGAGTCCAGTCCATAGTGGATCTAACATAATAGTGAGAGTCCAGTCCATAGTGGATCTAACATAATATTGTGAAAGTCCAGTCCATAGTGGATCTAACATAATAGTGTGAGAGTCCAGTCCATAGTGGATCTAACATAATAGTAAGAGTCCAGTCCATAGTGGATCTAACATAATAGTGAAAGTCCAGTCCATAGTGGATCTAACATAATAGTAAGAGTCCAGTCCATAGTGGATCTAACATAATATTGTGAAACTCCAGTCCATAGTGGATCCAACATAATAGTGAGAGTCCAGTCCATAGTGGATCTAACATAATAGTGAGAGTCCAGTCCATAGTGGATCTAACATAATAGTGAGAGTCCAGTCCATAGTGGATCTAACATAATATTGTGAAAGTCCAGTCCATAGTGGATCTAACATAATAGTGTGAGAGTCCAGTCCATAGTGGATCTAACATAATAGTAAGAGTCCAGTCCATAGTGGATCTAACATAATAGTGAAAGTCCAGTCCATAGTGGATCTAACATAATAGTAAGAGTCCAGTCCATAGTGGATCTAACATAATAGTGAAAGTCCAGTCCATAGTGGATCTAACATAATAGTAAGAGTCCAGTCCATAGTGGATCTAACATAATATTGTGAAACTCCAGTCCATAGTGGATCCAACATAATAGTGAGAGTCCAGTCCATAGTGGATCTAACATAATAGTGAGAGTCCAGTCCATAGTGGATCTAACATAATAGTGAGAGTCCAGTCCATAGTGGATCTAACATAATATTGTGAAAGTCCAGTCCATAGTGGATCTAACATAATAGTGTGAGAGTCCAGTCCATAGTGGATCTAACATAATAGTAAGAGTCCAGTCCATAGTGGATCTAACATAATAGTGAGAGTCCAGTCCATAGTGGATCTAACATAATAGTGAGAGTCCAGTCCATAGTGGATCTAACATAATAGTGAGAGTCCAGTCCATAGTGGATCTAACATAATAGTAAGAGTCCAGTCCATAGTGGGGCCAGCAGGACACCATCCTGAGTGGAGACGGGTCAGCAGCACAGAGATGTTCCCAGCCGATGCACAGGCGAGCGGTCCACCCCGGGTCCCGACTCTGGACAGCCAGCACTTCATCCATGGCCACCGGACCTGTGTGTCTCCCCCTCCACAAGGAAGAGGGGAGCAGAGGAGAAAGGAAAAGAAACGGCAGATCAACTGGTCTAAAAGGGGGTCTATTTAAAGGCTAGAGTATACAAATGAGTTTTAAGATGGGACTTAAATGTTTCTACTGAGGTAGCATCTCTAACTGTTACTGCTAGAACATTCCATAGTACTGGAGCCCCAATAGAAAACACTCTATAGCCCGCAGACTTTTTTTGGGCTCTGGGAATCACTAATAAGCCAGAGTTCTTTGAAGGCAGATTTGTTGCTGGGACATTTGGTACAATACAATCAGCAAGATAGACCGTGTAGTATTTTATACCTAAGTAGTAAAACCTTAAAGTCACATCTTAAGTGCACAGGAAGCCAGTGCAGGTGAGCCAGTATAGTTTTATATATATATATATATATATATATATATATATATATATATATATATATATATATATATATATATATATATATATATATATATATATACGTATGTATATAAAGGTATATACAGTATATGTATATAAAGGTGTATATACAGTATATGTATATAAAGGTGTATATACAGTATATGTATATATATATATATATATATATATATATATATATATACACAGTATATGTATATAAAGGTATATACAGTATATGTATATAAAGGTATATACAGTATATGTATATAAAGGTATATACAGTATAGGCATAATATGATCAAACTTTCTTGTTCTTGTCAAAAGTCTAGCAGCCGCATTTTGTACCAATTGTAATCTTTTAATGTTAGACATAGGGAGACCCCAAAATAATAGGTTACAGTCGTCGAGACGAGACGCAACGAACGCATGAATAATGATAATATTATTAATAATGTGCGATACATGCAGTCCTGCAGAGTGTTTACTTGTGTGTGATACAAGCAGAGTGTTTACTTGTGTGTGATATCATGTGCAATACAAGCAGTGCTTATTTGTTTGTGATATCATGTGCGATACAAGCAGCGTGTTTACTTGTGTGTGATACAAAAAGTCCTGCAGAGTGTTTGTGTGTGATATCATGTGCGATACAAGCAGTCCTGCAGTGCTTACTTGTGTGTGATATCATGTGCGATACAAGCAGTCCTGCAGTGCTTACTTGTGTGTGATATCATGTGTGATACAAGCAGTCCTGCAGTGCTTACTTGTGTGTGATATCATGTGTGATACAAGCAGTCCTGCAGTGTGTTTACTTGTGTGTGATATCATGTGCGATACAAGCAGTCCTGCAGTGCTTACTTGTGTGTGATATCATGTGTGATACAAGCAGTCCTGGTGTGTGTTTACTTGTGTGTGATATCATGTGCGATACAAGCAGAGTGTTTACTTGTGTGTGATATAATGTGCGATACAAGCAGTGTTTACTTGTGTGTGTGATATCATGTGCGATACAAGCAGTCCTGCAGAGTGTTTGTGTGTGATATCATGTGTGATACAAGCAGTCCTGCAGTGTTTACTTGTGTGTGATATCATGTGCGATACAAGCAGTCCTGCAGTGTGTTTACTTGTGTGTGATATCATGTGCGGTACAAGCAGTCCTGCAGTGTGTTTACTTGTGTGTGATATCATGTGTGATACAAGCAGTCCTGCAGAGTGTTTACTTGTGTGTGATACAAGCAGAGTGTTTACTTGTGTGTGATATCATGTGTGATACAAGCAGTCCTGCAGAGTGTTTACTTGTGTGTGATACAAGCAGAGTGTTTACTTGTGTGTGATATCATGTGCAATACAAGCAGTGTTTATTTGTTTGTGATATCATGTGCGTTACAAACAGTCCTGCGGAGTGTTTGTGTGTGATATCATGTGCGATACAAGCAGAGTGTTTACTTGTGTGTCATGTGTGCTATATCATAAAATGAGATAGCGGGCCACATTAAATGACATGGGAGGGGGGCTACATAATATGAGATAGCAGTCCACTTTAAATGATGTAGCAGGCCACATTAAATGACATGGGGGGGCTACATAAAATGATGTAATGGGCCACATTAAATGACATGGTGGGGCTACATAAAATGATGTGGCGGACGACATTAAATGATGTAATGGGCAACATTAAATGACATGGGGGGACTACATAAAATGAGATAGCGGGCCACATTAAATGACATGGGGGCTACATAAAATGAGATAGCGGGCCACATTAAATGACATGGGGGGCTACATAAAATGAGATAGCGGGCGAATTAAATGACAAGGGGGGGCTACATAAAACGAGATAGCAGGCCAATTAAATGACATGGGGGGGCTACATAAAACGAGATAGCGGGCCACATTAAATGACATGGGGGGGCTACATAAAACGAGATAGCAGGCCACTTAAATGATATGGGGGCTACATAAAATGAGATAGCGGGCCACTTTAAATGACTTGGGGGCGGCTACATGAAATGAGATAGCGGGCCAAATTAAATGACATGGGGGAGCCACATAAAACGAGATAGCGGGCCACATTAAATGACATGGGGGGGCTACATAAAACGAGATAGCGGGCCACATTAAATGACATGGGGGGGCTACATAAAACGAGATAGCAGGCCACATTAAATGACATGGGGGAGCCACATAAAATGAGATAGCGGGCCACATTTAATGACATGGGGGAGCCACATAAAATGAGATAGCGGGCCACATTTAATGACATGGGGGGGCACATAAAATGAGATAGCGGGCCAAATTAAATGACATGGGGGGGGCTACATAAAATGAGATAGCGTGCCAATTAAATGACATGGGGGGGCCACATAAAACGAGAGAGCGGGCCACGTAAAATGAGATAGCGGGCCACTTTAAATGATATGGGGCGGCTACATGAAATGAGATAGCGGGCCAAATTAAATGATATGGGGGAGCCACATAAAATCAGATAGCGGGCCATTTTAAATGACATGGGGGGGGGGGCACATAAAATGAGATAGCGGGCAACATTAAATGACATGGGGGGGGCACATTAAATGACATGGGGGGGCACATAAAATGAGATAGCGGGCCACTTTAATGACATGGGGGAGCCACATAAAATGAGATAGCGGGCCACTTTAAATGATATGGGGCGGCTACATGAAATGAGATAGCGGGCCAAATTAAATGACATGGGGGAGCCACATAAAATGAGATAGCGGGCCACTTTAAATGACATGGGGGGCACATAAAATGAGATAGCGGGCCACTTTAAATGACATGGGGGGGGCACATAAAATGAGATAGCGGGCCACATTAAATGACATGGGGGGGCACATAAAATGAGATAGCGGGCCACATTAAATGACATGGGGGGGCACATAAAATGAGATAGCGGGCCAATTTAAATGACATGGGGGGGCACATAAAATGAGATAGCGGGCCACATTAAATGACATGGGGGGGCACATAAAATGAGATAGCGGGCCACATTAAATGACATGGGGGCCACATAAAATGAGATAGCAGGCCACATTTAAATGACATGGGGGGGCACATAAAATTAGATATCTGGCCACATTAAATGACATGGGGGGCACATAAAATGAGATAGCGGGCCACATTAAATGACATGGGGGCACATGAAATGAGATAGCGGGCCACATGAAATGACATGGGGGAGCCACATAAAATGAGATAGCGGGCCACTTTAAATGACATGGGGGGCACATAAAATGAGATAGCGGGCCACTTTAAATGACATGGGGGGGGCACATAAAATGAGATAGCGGGCCACATTAAATGACATGGGGGGGCACATAAAATGAGATAGCGGGCCACATTAAATGACATGGGGGGGGGCACATAAAATGAGATAGCGGGCCACTTTAAATGACATGGGGGGGCACATAAAATGAGATAGCGGGCCACATTAAATGACATGGGGGGGGCACATAAAATGAGATAGCGGGCCACATTAAATGACATGGGGGGCCACATAAAATGAGATAGCAGGCCACATTTAAATGACATGGGGGGGCACATAAAATTAGATATCTGGCCACATTAAATGACATGGGGGGCACATAAAATGAGATAGCGGGCCACATTAAATGACATGGGGGCACATGAAATGAGATAGCGGGCCACATGAAATGACATGGGGGAGCCACATAAAATGAGATAGCGGGCCACATGAAATGACATGGGGGGGCACATAAAATGAGATAGTGGGCCACATTAAATGACATGGGGGGGCACATAAAATGAGATAGCGGGCCACATGAAATGACATGGGGGCACATGAAATGAGATAGCGGGCCACATGAAATGACATGGGGGAGCCACATAAAATGAGATAGCGGGCCACATGAAATGAGGTACATCTGGTCTTGAGTGTGACGTAAAGAATCCCTGGTTTGACTCCCCCCCCCAGCTGCAGTGCAGAGATCTCCTCCGAGGCCCCCGTCAGGCTGTCAGCTGACCCCCGCACCGGCCCCCAGCCCCCCGCCGTTGCCATGGCAACCATGCCGACCACGGCCCGCGGAGGAGCGGAGGTTGGCGAGGAGACGGCCGCGGGAGAAGAGGAGGCAGAATGTGTAAGGATGACATTTTCTTCTTTCGAGGACGGGGGAATGTGAAGGAGACGAGGAAGGAGATGAGGAAGGGGACGAGGAAGGGGAATGTGAAGGAGACGAGGAAGGAGATGAGGAAGGGGACAAGGAAGGGGAATGTGAAGGAGATGAGGAAGGAGATGAGGAAGGGGACAAGGAAGGGGAATGTGAAGGAGACGAGGAAGGAGATGAGGAAGGGGACGAGGAAGGGTAATGTGAAGGAGAGGAGGGAGTGCGACAGAGAGAGAGAGAGAGAGAGAGAGAGAGAGAGAGAGAGAGAGAGAGAGAGAGAGAGAGAGAGAGAGAGAGAGAGAGAGAGAGAGAGATGTGTCCATGCAGAGAAGTGACATGTTGATGATGCTACCAGCAGAGGGTTATTGCTGCTAACACTGCAACTAAATAGTGGCCAGCATCAGCATCAGCATCAGCATCAGCGGGGATGGAAGAAGGTGAGCGTGTGCTGCTGACATGTTGGCGCTCCACAGCTGCATTATGTCATCCTCTAATCCGCATCATTTTCAACGCTGCCATCGCTATGTGACACAACAACAACTACTATGTTGCTGCAGACAGGAAGTCCAAGATCAACTTCATTTGCCCTGCTTGTCATGGTGCTAACTTCATTTGCCCTGCTTGTCATGGTGCTAACTTCATTTGCCCTGCTTGTCATGGTGCTAACTTCATTTGCCCTGCTTGTCATGGTGCTAAACTTCATTTGCCCTGCTTGTCATGGTGCTAAACTTCATTTGCCCTGCTTGTCATGGTGCTAACTTCATTTGCCCTGCTTGTCATGGTGCTAACTTCATTTGCCCTGCTTGTCATGGTGCTAAACTTCATTTGCCCTGCTTGTCATGGTGCTAACTTCATTTCACGCTAGCTGTTAGCCACCATTTTTAATATTACTGTTAGCCCCTATTTTTAACATGACCATGTCAACACATTGCCACTTCTCCAAGCAGTTTAACCCAGGCATCAATACCTCGGGGCCCTACAATAATACCTCGGGGCCCTACAATAATACCTCGGGGCCCTACAGTAATACCTCAGCTAGGGCCCTACAGTTGAGGGATGTAACTTCTTTTCAGGGGTACTGCACTTTTTTGGGAATTGTACCTATCATTCACACTCCTTGTGTAAGACAAGAACACACCTTTTTCTTTCTGTATGCATTCTAAATGGTACAAAACCAAGCTAACAATGGAGCTAAAGGTAGTTGCTCTATTCCGCCTATAAAGTGCTCTAAAAAACACCCAGCTGTAAGTATTGATGTAGTATCTAGTAACATTCATAATAACATGTCATATTTACATATTTTGATCATTTTAAGTATTAATGTTACAGACACATCACAACGCTCACTTTCCCTTCAACAACAACAAGACTACTAATCATGGCAGACTTGATGAGAGACAACAAAGACTACTTTGGGACAAATGACGATCCTGAAACTTCTTTTTTGAGCCTGAATATAAGAAGTATGATCTACACGTTTTAGAAG
Organism: Nerophis lumbriciformis; assembly: GCF_033978685.3. Classification (NCBI taxonomy): domain Eukaryota; kingdom Metazoa; phylum Chordata; class Actinopteri; order Syngnathiformes; family Syngnathidae; genus Nerophis; species Nerophis lumbriciformis. Next base: position 511,361 of record NC_084578.2, on the reverse strand, counting down.
CTAAACAGATGCAGCTTTGGTCAAACACTAAGCATCATGTAGCAGTATTGCTAAGTGCTAAACAAGATACACAAACATAATAAAACAACCACTTACTGTACAATGTCTGCTCTCACTAGGATAAAGACTGATGGGATGTTTATATCTTCCCATTTACATCAACAATTCATCATCATCCTCACAAAAGGGTTTAAAAAAACAAGCATTTTTTCGCGTCTTTCTGGCCATCTCTGGGTCTAAGTTGGATGTCAAAGTTGACCAACTTGTGGGTTTATGTCCACAACCTTCTACTATCCAGGTGAGAGACATCCAGAATTAACTTTCACCAACTCAGAGGCCATGCAGCAGCTCAATATGTCAATATAGCAGCATAAGCTAGTTAGCGCTCTAAAAGTAGTTCCTCTGCATTAGCGCTTATAATACCAATATGGTTAATACTTGTTAATATTCAGGTCATCACATGTAAATTGAGTAGTGTGTGAATGTGAGTGCGAATGTTGTCTGTCTGTCTATCTGTGTTGGCCCTGCGATGAGATGGCGACTTGTCCAGGGTGTACCCCGCCTTCCGCCCGATTGTAGCTGAGATAGGCTCCAGCGCCCCCCGCGACCCCGAAGGGAATAAGCGGTAGAAAATGGATGGATGGATGGATGGTGCTTTTTGGATGTTTTATTAGAGGCTTTATGGACTCAATAGTGTACTCTCATCATCTGCATTGTTAGCCACCTCTTACTTGCTGTATTTTACTAGTTAGAATGCATAAAAAAAAGAAAAACGCATGCATTCCTGTCTTACATATTGATTGTGTATGATGGGCAAAATTCCAAAACAACAGTGCAGTTCCCTGTGGTCAAAAAATGACATCTGTGGTACATTTAGTTAGCAACTTGTCAGCTTCTAACCTGCCCAAAGACCTCATGAGAGCTGGTGAGTCCAGCTGCACTGGAGTAAAAGTAAGAAGTCTCTTTTGGCTCCTGTCTCTTTAAGAGACCCCCCCCCCCCCTGGCAGCTGGGCATAAAATGTGATTAACCCTCAGAGCTGCTGAGATGAATTCTTGTGGAGCGACGCAGCGTGTTGAGGAATTCAGATAAGCGTTTGCTTCAGGGACGTCTCCCAATGAGATGTCTGGCCTTGTCACGTGACCTCGTGTCACATGACCTTAGCACGCCGTCTAGATGCGAGATTTGGATTGCTGTCAGGGAGGAATTGTGTAGCAATGGCAGGGTAGTGGAGACATCACACATGTTGCCATGGCAACAGGACTGACACACGTCTCTCCCGTCAGACCACGGCGCGTGGCTGCAGGCGCTCCAGCTCGGACGCCGCCTATGAGCTGTCACCGACTCTGAAGGCGCAGCGCGAGTGTCGTCTCCGGCCGCACTACAGCGACCCCATGCCCGCCGACGCCTCCAAGCGCAAGCAGCTGGAGATGAAGATCGCTGCCGCCGCCCACAACCATCGGCGAGAACGAGACAGCGGTGAGTAGGTCGCCGTGTCATGTCCAAGTCTGTTTGGTGGAAACAGGTCTGTCGTGGCAGTCACCAGACGCTCTCTTATCAGCTCCGGCAGCCCTCCGTGGCCACTCAGAGCCGCCAGGTGAGGAGCGGCAGGTGGGGCTGGGCCTAACCCGGACCCGGCAGCATCGCTGGAGTACCATCAGCAGCCTGAGCGCAGACAGCGGCATCGTGGGCCTCAGCGACGAGCGCGAGGAAGAGGACAGCCGGCCCCGACGTCAGCGGCGCAATCGCGGGGCGGAGGTGGAGCGAGTGGACAGTGGCATCGGCCCAGGCTTGTCTCGCAGCTGGAAAAGACCCTCCGCCTCGCTCCGGAACTGGGACGCGCACAGACCTTGCCTGGACTGTGGCCGGAGGGACGAGGCCGGCAAGGAGCGCTGCTGCGAGCGTTGCTGCAAGCTGCGCACCGAGCGCAAGGAGGCCCTTTTGGAGTTCCTGAATACGGAGAGCAGCTATGGCGAGGACCTGCGTATCATCAAGGAGGAGTTCTTCTGCCCCATGCAGAGCGCCGGTCTGCTGACAGCTGATCAGCTGACGGTGGTCTTCGCTAATGTCCAGGAGCTGATAGACGTCAACGACCGCTTCACAGAGCACCTTCAGGACAGCATCGACCAGGCTCTGGACCAGGTGAGGCTCTCGGGCAGTATCTCTCCACCAGCTTTGCTTTTCCTTTTGAGATGTTTAGGTGTCCCCACTTATCAAAACTTTGATCCTAAGATCAAATACTGAAGGCGCTACGTCTAGAACTGAGCGAGCCTCGACTTAAAATGCTGAGACAAAGACTTTGCTTGTTGATTGACCTCCCGGCTGACATTTGACCGCAGGGAGACGAAGATCTGCTGACAGTGTCCATCGGTGAGATCTTTCTGGAGTTTGTCAACATGCTGCCGGCCTTTCAGACATACTGCCTGCAGCAGCCCACCTCGGTCAACATGCTCAACGCACTGGAGAAGGAGAAAGAACTGCTCAGGTCTGTGCAATGTGCTTTTGACCCGTGTGATAGAAGACTTTTCTGGTTTCTACCACATCTGTTCTGTGTAGTTCTTAATGGAAAAAAAGGAGGTTATCACTAATTCAGAGGATTCTTTATTCAGAGCTGCAATGATTCCTATTTTTAGACAGAGCCAAATCTCACCACGCTGTCCCGAGTATTCCCGGGACACATTCTTGGAATTTCAGTGTGTTTTATCTCTTTCAGGATCTTCCTGGATGTTTCCCAGAATGACAACACGGCACTGCGTAGAATGAACCTGCGCTCCTTCCTCATGGCACCCCTTCAACGGGTCACTAAGTACCCGCTTCTGCTGAGCCGAATCATCAAGGTCACTCCCGAAAACCACCCGGAATTTGCACGTCTGCGCGAGGCCAAGAGTCGCGTGGAGTCCCACCTGGAGCACATTAACATGAAAACCAAGCAGGAGGGCAACGGGGTCTCCTGGTCGCTCCGCTCGTTCCGCCGCGACAGTCGCAAGAACCGGGAGGTGATCAACATCGAAATGCGGGAGGTGTCGATGAAGACTGTGGGCTGGGCGAGGGAGAACACCCGCTTTGTCATGGAGGGGCCGATCCAGCTATCCCAACCGGCAGACGGCCAGTGGGTGAAGAAGGGCACCAAGGCTCTCAAGTTCCAGAATGTCCAGAGTCTGCTGATGGTGAGGACTGTGGAAGGTCAGGGACAGAGCGCTGAGCTGGAAGAGGGTGGCGGAGAAAGTATCCAAGACGGAGTCCTGGTTCTAATCAAAGACAAGAGCAGCGGGAAATTCGCCGTGTTGAGGGAGCCCATCCATCTGGGGAATTGTGTGGTGTCCATGGACCCGGAATGCGATGACACCTTTGAGGTGCTCGACATTAGGCGAGAGTCCTTTGTTTTCCGCGCCTCAGACAAGTCTCGTACTCAGCACTGGTTCCATCAGATAAAGCGATATGCCCGAGACTTGGGAACGTGGAGGAAAAGACGCAACGCTTTGCCCAACATCATGATCAGTACCAACCAGAGTCGTTCATGAGACTGCCTTCCTTCTCTCCTTGATAAATAGCTCCAAACTGCAGAGCTGCACTTTGGAGCGTCACCATGCTGCTGCTTCTCTCAAGTCCAGTAAAGTCTCTCATCGACTTGAAGAGAATATCCATCCATCCATTTTCTTCCACTTATCCAAGGTCGGGTCGCGGGGGAAGCAGCCTAAGCAGAGAAGCCCAGACTTCCCTCTCCCCAGACACTTGGTCCAGCTCCTCCAGGGGATCCCGCGGTGTTCTCAGGCCAGCCAGGAGACATAATCTTCCCAACGTGTCCTGGGTCTTCCCCGTGGCCTCCGACCGGTCGGACATGCCCTAAACACCTCCCCGGGGAGGCGTCCGGGGGGAATCCTGACCATATGCCCGAACCACCTCATCTGGCTCCTCTCCATGTGGAGGAGCAGTGACTTTACTCAGAGCTCCTTCAGAATGACAGAGCTTCTCACCCTATCTCTAAGGGAGAGACCCGCCACCCGGCGGAGGAAACTCATTTGGGCCGCTTGTACCCGTGATCTTGTCCTTTCGGTCATAACCCAAAGCTCATGACCATAGGTGAAGATGGGAACGTAGATCGACCGGTAAATTGAGAGCTTTACCTTCCGGTTCAGCTAATTCTTCACCACAACGGATCGATACAGCGCTCGCATCACTTAAGACGCTGCACCGATCCCCCTGTCGATCTCACGATCTACTCTTCCCTCACTCGTGAACAAGACTCCGAGGTACTTGAACTCCTCCACTTTGGGCAAGATCTCCTCCCCAACCCGATGACACGTCACCCTTTTCCGGGCGAGAACCATGGACTCGGACTTGGAGGTGCTGATTCTCATCCCAGTCGCTTCACACGCGGCTGCGAACTGAAGAGAATAGCACTTTTTTAACAAATCTGCGGCTGATCCACACGGTCATTATATCACTCGTGAAGACTTAGTTTAAAAAAAAAAAAGATCAAATACTTGGACTACCAAAAAAACTGGGCTGTGTGCCAGCCATGATTGTAAAGACTGTTTTGTCCTTCATGAAGAAGAGCTGTATTTTCAGTACTCGTGTGACTTCTGGGAAGCATGACTGAACCTTGTTTTTTTTTTTTACCAGACTGTGAAGGAGATAACAGTAGAGTTTACAGACGGAGACGTTTGCGCCTTATGGGTTTCCTGTTTGTGGTTGTCACCCCCTGGTGGCTGAGCAACGTGGTAGCGCACCTGAGACAGACTTGAATGAAAACACTGTGCTGAAACAAGATATCACCCTACAGCAATAACCTGTCAGTTCCAATACGTTCCCCAAGATTCACTTTGTTGTCCTCCCAAACCGGTCTGTGTTCTGTGGAGTGTAAACAACACTGGGTCAAGTCATGTTTCATTTTGTTGTTCAGCAGTTTTTCAACCTTAGTCTCCATTCAAATTCATCTCTGATATCATCTGCCGTTTGTCTAATCGACCATGGAATTAGATGACGCAGATGGTGACCGTGGTCCTTGTTAGTCAGTGACATGGCTTCATCTTATCACCCCCCAATTCAATGTACGCTCTTATCTAGTCAGAGTGCAGCCTCAAGAATCTCCTTATTCACAGACTACAAGTAGTAACAGAGCCATCAGTTTCAAATGAACCTTATTCTGCCCCTTAGTGACCAGTTAGTTTGGTCAAAGCTGAACACAGTCTTAGAACTCAGGTGCAGACCAAACCAACCTGGGCACACACTGTGCCGATTGAAACCGTTTCACCCTCAATCCTACTTGGCCTACTCACGTTTGATTGTCTAGATCTCCAATCCGCTTTGAAAGAATGCCTCTTGATTTGGTAAACACAGTAGTAGAACTCAGGTGCAGACCAAACCAACCAGTCCATGGTCTCAGTATGGCTCCAACCGAATCAGCCCCAACCGAGGAAAATTAAACCCGTTTCAAATCTACTCACTTTTGGCCGGATTTCGAGTCATTGGTCATCCGGTTTGGAGGAAGGAACAAGAGCGTTATATGACAGCCTTTTCTGGCTTAGGACTTTATGTAAAGTCCAGACAAGTTTTCAAATGAATTAATATTAGTTTCTGCTGTTAACGTTAGCAATGGACTAGAGTTGTACGGTATACTGGAACGAGTATAGTATCGTGGTACTAATGAATCAAAGACGGTACAATACTCTGTTTGAAAAGTACCAGTTCCCAATTATTATTTTTATTAATAACGGGCATGACGGCGCGTCATGACATTGCTGGTTTTAGGAGCATGTTGGGCAGCGCACACACACAGAGTACTTACAAACAGACACAGTGTGTAGACAGAAAAGGGAAAATGGAAACATTTTGGTGTAAAAAGTAAAGATAAAGATGAAGTTATAACACTGAAACACCCTCAGGAAGAGATGCTTTAAGACATGGCTAGCTAGCTAGCGGCTAACGTCCATCCACAGTGTTTTAGCTACTTCTAAATCACTAATCCTGGCCTCCATGGCGACAAATAAAGTGAGTTTCTTACAAGTATCATTATCACTGCAGGATGAGGAATAGCTAAACATGCTTCACTACACACCATAGGAGGATACAATAGCTCACCACCGTCACAATGTAAACAAATGCCATGGGTGGATCTACACCTGACATCCACTGTAATGATACCAAGTACAAGAGCGTATCTAGTCGATACCACTATGATTACATCAATATTTTTTATCATCACAAAATCTTTTTTTCTGTTTTTAAAATTCACGTTATGTTTATAAACTCAGGAAATATGTCCCTGGACACATGAGGACTTTGAATATGACCAATGTATGATCCTGTAACTACTTGGTATCAGATCCATACCTAAATGTGTGGTATCATCCAAAACTAATGTCAAGTATCAAAGAAGAGAAGAATAAGTGATTATTACATTTTAACAGACGTGTAGATAGAACATGTTAAAAGAGAAAATAAGCAGATATTAACAGTAAATGAATAAGTAGATTACTAATCATTTTTTACAGTTTGTCCCTCAAAATGTGTACAAAATAATAGGTGTATAAATGACACAATATGTTACTGCATACGTCAGCAGACTAATTAGGAGTCTTTGTTTGTTTACTTACTACTAAAAGACAAGTTGTCTATTATGTTCAACATTTTATTTAATGACAATAATAAACATATGTTTCTTGTACACTAAGATGTTTTGTTAAAATTAAGACAATGACATTTTTTGTGGTCCCCTTTATTTAGAAAAGTATGTAAATACATTTTGGTAGCGGTAGCAAAATATTGTTATGGGGACAAGCAGGATGACACTAAAGCCTTACACGAGTTCCATCTTATTAGGGAAACATGAGTGTGTGGTCAGGTTGAGAAAGTCTGTTCCCTACAAGTCTTGACTGTGTCCTTAGTCCTCGGCTCTCCTTTCAAACCTCAAGCACATTGTGACGGACCAGACCGTGTTCTGACACATAATATTCATTCCATGATAGCTTTATTTTGTTTCTTGCACTTTATTGAACGCTGCAGCTGAGAGAGTTTACATGATTGCATTCTAGGCAACAGTGGGAACATCCGGTCCAAGTGTTGTGATGCGGTTGTGTGGATCACACCAACACTACTGTGCGCTTGTTATTTTTCATGTACCATGTCCACTAAGACCCAATGTAATATATTGTGAGTCATTAAAACATTGTAAAAGTGTGTGTTTGTAGTCTTGAAGAAAGACAAATGAGTGTTGTGTATAGAAATATAATTGTGAAGAAGGGACACACTACAGAAAACAAGGTCTAACTAGCACTAGAAACCACAGGCAGACCAGAACGCCAGGTGTTTGTTTCTCTACAAGACACAGTATTTAGCAAATAAAGTCACAAAGCGAATTACAAAAAAACAATTTTAGGAACAAAACCTTCAGAGGGCGCCAGTCTACAGCAACCTGACTTCCAGACCTGGGACTAGAGCAGGGCTGTCTAAAGTCCTGCCACTGTTTGAATCAAGAACTCCTTTATTGGGTTTTTCTTAGACACCTCTGAACTAGAGCAAGGATTAACACCCAGTCTGTCTTTGGGCCCTCGTTCAGAACCTGGAATAGTGTCCTTTGATCCGATGGCACTTACTTCTCTCCCTCGGTCTCTTTGGCCAGGCCTCGGATGGACAAGTCGTAGACCACCTCCTCGATCTTTTTCACGTCGTATTTCAGCCCGTCGTAACGTTTGCGAAGGGGGTCGTTCTTCAGGTTGAGGAGGCGGAAGCCGGAGTCCAGCTCGTTGATGAAGCTGGAGATGCGCAGCGGGCGAGTGTAGTCACCCGCCGTCACACTGTTGACGGCCAAACGCGACTGAGGGGGAGGGGCGGAAGGGGGAAAGGTTAACGGGCTGGCCAACAGAAGGTGACACTTGAAGCATCTCTGTGCTATTATCACGACCACTGATCAAACTTGATGTACACGTGTAGACCACCACAATGTCTCACACCAGGCATCCTTCTATTGATACTGCAAGTACAGGATGTAGACAACCTCAATTTCTCACACCAGGCATCCTTCTATTGATACTCCAGGTACGGGATGTAGACAACCACAATGTCTCACACCAGGCATCCTTCTATTGATACTGCAGGTACAGGATGTAGACAACCACAATGTCTCACACCAGGCATCTTTCTATTGATACTCCAGGTACGGGATGTGATGGACCGTGTCCACAATCAATGTAGACATTTAGTCAGCGCTTGGACCACATTACAGTGCCAAGGCACAGTTCTTCTTAAAACTGTGGTTTTCAGCTTCCTATAGCAGCTTGACAATTTAATATAGCTGTAGCATGATTACTAGCACTGCTAAACATAATTCTGTAAGAAGTTTCTGTACACAAACATACATATTTATCAGTGAACTGGGCGCCCCCTACAGGCAGAAAGATGCAAGTGTGTTTATAATGACTAAAAAATAGGTGAGGACACAATGATGACATAGAAACTGATCACTTCATGAAATAGGTTGTGTTCACTCAACCTTAATATGCAAATACATGTTTTTTGTAACTGAAGACACTTACAAGTTCACTGGCCATGATCAGCACCCCTGCCAGGTAGTCCTCCACGTCAAGGTGGAAGCCTTTGTCTCGCACAACCTCAACTGTGACACACACACACTTAGTCAGAGGCTGCTCTACTGGGACAACACACACAACACTTAGAGACTGTTCTATAGAAACAACAACACACACCCACACACACACACATAATTGTGTACCTACTGTCCAGAATGTGAGCCACTTCCTCACGAGTGACGAGTGTTTCAGTCTCCAGGTAGACTGTGAAGGCCGCCAGGAAGGCCAAACGCTGCAGGATGAAGCGCCAGTGTTCATGAAACCTGCAAGGACAGTCTTGAGTGCAAGTGTTCATGAAACCTGCAAGGACAGTCTTGAGCAGTGTTGGGTTAGTTACTGAAAACCAGTAACTAGTTACAGTTACTAGTTACTTTATTTCAAAAGTAACTCAGTTACTTACACCAAAAAGTAATGCGTTACTGTGAAAAGTAACTATTTAGTTACTTTTTTTTTTTTTTAAAGCTCCCATTAATGCCCTTTTAGCCTTCATTTCAATACTGTTATTGCACTGGAGAATAATACAATCTGTTGATCAACTTGACATGCATTTTTATTTTCCTTTTAACATAATTAATGAAAAACAGTGCAACATAAAAAGGCATTCCTCCTTTCTTTAAACTTGGACCAATGACCATGAATAAAAAACAAGTTAAAGTGCAACATAAGAAGGCACATCATCTTCCTTGAAACATAAAGCCTGACATCTGGAGTGATGCTGCTGTCTTCCACACTTGGAGCCATGGATTGTACAATCCTTGTTTTCAGTGGCACGATCATTGACACAGATGGTGAAGTTTCAGTGCTCAGTAGAGATGGAACACTTTTGAGGGGTTTAAGCACCTGGAGGACCTCATCTGCCACTCTCACATCATCATCAGACAGGGTGACATTTGTCTTCAGGGTGTTGTGGGTCAATGCAGAGTATATAGCTGCCTGCTGCTCCAACATATCATAAGTGGAGTTCCACCTCGTTGGGACATTATGTATGAGCTTATGAGTAGGCAGCTTTAGCATTTCTTGCTTTGTCTTAAGCACATGAGGAGCTGTTGTGCTTGGGTGGAAGTAGGAAACCTCCTTCCTGATCCTCCCAAGGAGGCGCTCCATCCTATTGACTGAGATTCCCTTCTGTGATGCCAAATTCACTACATGTGCAAAGCACCTATCTGTGGTCCCAGTCCTGCCTCATTCACTGTCATTATTTGATTTTTGGCATTATCACGTGTGACTGGGATATCTTTATCTTCCATTCCTCCACTGCTTGTGTCAGTACCTGCGAAAGGTGACTCTCATAGAGGGGGCGTGTCTTCTCATCTCTCAGTCTGCTGTGATGAAGTGAGCGCTTATAGTTCCGCTGGACGTCCACTCGTCTGTCATGAGCGCAACAGATGATGCTCGGGATAGTTCATCCACAACTTTTTTATTCTCCTGCTCATAAAGATCTGGCACAATCTTATCGCTGAAGTGGGTGCGCAACGGGGATGTCGTAACGTGGCTCAAGCACGTTCAGCATGTGTTTAAAAGCCTCGTTTTGCACAACGGAGTCTGCACCTATAAACACACCAATTCAATGGTGCGGGGCGTTCAAGCTCCTCCGTTACTCCGCTCGCCATGACCACGCTGTGTGTGGACTGAACGTGCCAACAACTTTTTTTTGTTTTGTTTCATATATCAAACAGCGGATCACGTGTGTGCCTCCCCTCCCCACACCCAGACACACACATAGACCGCGCCTCTTTTCTTCTCTCCAGCTTGTGACAGAGGAAGATTCAGAAGAACGACACCGCAGCGCTTCTGTTTCTAGCCGATACTACATCAAAAGTAACGTAAAATAACGCAGTAACGCATCATGTAGTAACGGTAACTGAGTTACTGAATATAAAAAATAACGCGTTAGATTACTAGTTACTGCCGAAACTAACGGCGTTACAGTTAGTCCCAACACTGGTCTTGAGTGCAAGTGTTCATGAAACCTGGAAGGACAGTCTTGAGTGCAAGTGTTCATGAAACCTGCAAGGACAATCCTGAGTGCAAGTGTTCCTGAAACCTGCAAGGACAGTCTTGAGTGCAAGTGTTCCTGAAACCTGCAAGGACAGTCTTGAGTGCAAGTGTTCATGAAACCTACAAGGACAGTCTTGAGTGCACTGTGTGGACAAAGGTACAGGGCTAGAAAGTGTGCAATGCATTGTGGGACTCTGAATAGCTTTTTTACACGACTCTAAAAAGTTCCCGAGAAGCACGAGCGTGTGGCATCATTAACTGCCAGGATCGTTGTCATGTTGGCTTCAGGAAAAGAAAGGATTTGGCCAGGTTTGTCGGGTTAGTGAGCTAATATAGAGACGACAACGCCTGGACAGCAGCAGGGAGATGATTGAACATGACTTTTAACGCCATCACCTGGTACACCTTGGTGTGTCTCACTCAGTGAAGACAAGTAGTATTTTATACATCTTTTAAAATATACAGGGACAGTGTGCTGGTGTGGCCTACCTGTAGTACTGGTCCACTGGAAACTTGGTCTTCAAGTCAGCAATGTGAGTTCGCACCAAGCAGAACAACTCCCTGGCCTTTGTACACTTGTCAGGAACTGAAGGAAGACCAAACATTCATTCATAACTTGCCTTCCACCTTGTCAGAATGTCCCCAAACCAGCCTAAATCATTTAAACATGTGTCTATTTATTATTTGTATGTTATCAACATGTTATTAGTCATAACCTGCCTACCTTGTCAAAATGTCACCAAACCAGTCCAAATCATTTGTGTGGTAAACATTTTAGGTCGAACTATTAGAGTTGTCATTTATTAACGTTGTATGGAGCTGGTTAGTAATTATTCATCATTTGTTAATACCTTAAAAACTGTAACTGCTAGATTGAATGCACTATAACCGGTGTTGGGACTAACGCGTTATTTTCGGCGGTAACTAGTAGTCTAACGCGTTATTTTTTATATTCATTAACTCCGTTACCGTTACTACATGATGCGTTACTGCGTTATTTTACATTATTTTGTATGTAGTATCGGCTAGAAACAGAAGATCTGAATGTGTTTTATTGGAGAGCTGCAGTGTCGTCCTTCAGTCTTCCTGTCTCACAAGAGACGCGATGTGTGTGGGTGTGTGGGCGGGGGGGGGCGTGTCTGTCTTTACTAACAAGACATCATGGCGGAGCTGAAGTCGAGTTTCTTAACATCGAGATATTCTCACTACTTTTCTTTGGTCGAGCACAAAGAAAAGAACATTTTAGTTAAATGTAAGTTGTGTCTTGGATCAAAGATCCTATCTACTGCCCAAAACAGAAATTCAAATCTGCTGAAACAGCTACAAAAGCAACATGCTTCGCGAAGCGAGTAAAGAGAGACACAGACTCTGATGCCACTTCACCTCCACCTCCACCTAAGGATTTTAACGGACGGACTGCTAGCCAGGACAACATTGATAGAGCCATTGCAGCGTATGTGCTAGAAGACATGCATGCTATTTCTACAGTGGAGTCACCCGCTTTCAGGCAGCTAATTAGCATGAAAACATTTTCCACGTACCTGGACAGTGAGTACATAAAAATGGAAAGCGAGCTAAAGAAAACTCTCCAAACTCTGCCTCTGCTCATCAATCAGCACTGAAGGTACACACACTCTGTCAATTCTCTTATATACTCTTTCATTCTAGACTTCTAGAGTGTTTGACTATCACATCACTCTAAATGTATAGACTATAAAGTTCACAAACACAAAGAGGGATGCTAGTGGGCCAGGCCAATCTTTCCTTTTCTCTAAACTAAAAGTGGGGAAATGCGTAGGGTGTTCTGGGCTTCAGTACAGTGTTGATCTCCTGAAGACATGATTTTATTTCACAATTCCTTGAGAGAGAAAAAGGCCTGGTTAGGCGTAGGGCTGGGAGATGTGGCCTTTTTTTAATATCGCGATATTAAAAAAAGGCCACATCGCCCAGCCCTACGCCTAACCAGGCCTTTTTTTCTCACAAGGAATTGTGAAATAAAATACACAATATATATCCCGATATTTTGCCTTAGCCTTGAATGTGAAGTGAAGTGAATTATATTTATATAGCGCTTTTCTCAAGTGACTCAAAGCGCTTTACATAGTGAAACCCAATATCTAAGTTACATTTAAAGCAGTGTGGGTGGCACTGGGAGCAGATGGGTAAAGTGTCTTGCCCAAGGACACAACGGCAGTGACTAGGATGGCGGAAGCGGGGATCGAACCTGCAACCCTCAAGTTGCTGGCACGGCCGCTCTACCAACCGAGCTATACCACCCCAACACTTGATGCATATAATCACAGCAGTATGATGATTCTATGTGTCTACATTAAAACATTCTTCTTCATACTGCATTAATATATGATACTTTAAAACTTTCATGCAGAGAAGGAAATCACAACTAAAAAAATCACTATTTTTTTCATACGGCGTTGATCTGGAAATATTTGCCTCTGCATTTTGATGGTGTGGACGTGTGGCACCGAACGGATATATTGACGTGCGGAGTAAGCCCTCTTCATTGTCTAGCAGGTGACTTTTCAAATGATGCTACATATTAGCAGTGTAGCCGAGTGTCCTGGGTTCGCCTATACAGTGTACTTATCTAATAAAATAATAAACGGGAGACATTAGAGCAGGTTCGGTAGCCACCGCTTCTTCATTGTCAACATCACACACCTCCTTCCACAACCACACACACCCTACGTCACAGCCCTATGGCAACAACTCTGGAGGGACAAAACTCCTCCTTACCTAACACACTCCTGTAACTTGGGACACCCTGAACTGTTTGCTACAGCAGTAATGTTACTTTTTATAGCAACGCTTTTGCCCCACACTTGACAAATGACGCTTGTCTGTTCGACATATTCCCACTTAAAGCCAAACCATCGCCAGACGAAGGACCCCCCTGCTGTTTTTCTTGGGAATTAATTATCCCTCCATTTGTTACCAGTTTCGCACCTTCTTTCTCTTGAATTACCGCTCGCACCACTCCGTTGGCATCACAGCTAACGTTAGCCATGCTGCTACCTCTCTGCTCGGGGAGGGCGTATACGTATGTGACGTATGACGTGACAGTATGTGACGTGTGTAAGAAGGTGCGCTTGTCTGTCTGTGAGAAGGAGACACAGGAAAGTGCGAGGAGAGCCTGTAGCGTTATGGCCGCAGCTAAAAGCAACTGTGTGAGAACGTATACTCGATATCACGATATAGTCATTTTCTATATCGCACAGAGACAAACCCGCGATATATCGCGTATATCGATATATCGCCCAGCCCTAGTTAGGCGTGTGTATAGCAGTATGTGTGCTGTATATAGTGACATGACATATAATCATGTCATGTGTCTTCCTTAGGTGAAGCCAGCTTTACAGCTATGTTGTTATTATGCGGTTTATTACTTATGTATGTTATGTTGCAGCTATTTAAAAACAGTTTAGTCAATTTGTTCCGGCCCAAAATAAATTGGCCCTTTGAAACATATCTTTGTCTTTGTGTGTTGTATGTAGAGCACATTACTTAGCAGAGTTCAGTGATGCAAATGCATGTCAAGTTGATCAACAGATTGTATTATTCTCCAGTGCAATAACAGTACTAAAATGAAGGCTAAAATGGCATTAATGGGAGCCTTAAAAAAAAAAAGAAGAAAATAATAAGTAACTAGAGAGTTACTTTTCACAGTAACGCGTTACTTTTTGGTGTAAGTAACTGAGTTAGTAACAGAGTTACTTTTGAAATAAAGTAACTAGTATCTGGTTTTCAGTAACTAACCCAACACTGACTATAACACAAACGATTAGGGCCAAGTATGGGGAGAATTAAGACAAGTTTCATCCATCCATCCATCCATTTTCTACCGCTTATTCCCTTTGGGGTCGCTGGAGCCTATCTCAGCTACAATCGGGCGGAAGGCGGGGTACACCCTGGACAAGTCGCCACCTCATCGCAGGGCCAACACAGATAGACAGACAACATTCACACACACATCCACACACTAGGGCCAATTTAGTGTTGCCAATCAACTTATCCCCAGGTGCATGTCTTTGGTGTAAAACTATTTTGAAAAATTGCCCCCACATACACAAATTCCGAGATAGGAAATGACATGTATGACTTAAGTGTTATTATGACAATGACAATAAAGGAATTGATTGATTGATTGATTGAAGCAGAACACTCACTCTCCTTGAATCCAGATGGCTGATGCACACTTTGCAAAACTGTCAGGATCTCCCTGGCTGTCTGCTCCAGGACTTGGACCACTTTGCGGATTTCCTACAGGAACAAATAGAGACGGTGCACTTCAATCACTGGTTACGCTAAAAGGAACACACAGCAATGGGAGCCATTCTGGAGGCTAGCTGAGCTAGTTAGCAGCTAGCTCAGCTAGTTAGCAACTAGCTGAGCCAGTTAGCAGCTAGCTGAGCTAGTTAGCAGCTAGCTCAGCCAGTTAGCAGTTAGCTGAGCTAGTTAGAAGCTAGCTGAGCTAGTTAGAAGCTAGCTGAGCTAGTTAGAAGCTAGCTGAGCTAGTTAGCAGTAGCTAACTCGTTAGCAGCTAGCTGTAGCTAAGCTAGCAGTAGCTAACTCGTTAGCAGCTAGCAGTAGCGCGGCTCTTTCGTACCTCTCGCACGTCCTGGTCTGCGCCCAGGGAGCCTTGGATGTGAGTAAACATGTCGCTAACCGACATGTTTGCCGTCTGCTGGAAACTAAACGACGCACAAAGGTGAAGAAGTGCTACTTTCAGAGAAGAAGCGCCAAACAAAACACTGGAACGTGCCCGTCTGACGTCACAGGGAATGCGCCACCTGAGTGTTTTTTCCCCCCCAGAACTTTATTGAACCAACAATATGTTACAGAATTTCACAAACAAAGAAAGCCTTGTTCAGAACGGCAATAATATTATCATTAGGGGGAAAAATAAATCTATTTATTGTTTTAAATATGCGCCACTGAGTGTCTCGCTCTCTGGAGGCGCGTACATATGACGTCATAGCATCGGCGCATGTAAAATATGATTTATTGCTATGCAACTTATTATACACGTCCAATTAATGTATCATAAAACGTATAATAGATGTATTAGAATATGAAGCATGAAATGTTATTTAATTACGTCAAAGTAAGACGAGTTTGCTTCGAAAGGCTGCAAATGTATTCAGAATAAGAATAGTTTTATTACCATTGTTTGACAATGCGTTCACAAACTATTTATATATATATTTATATTTGTGTTAGCTCTCATTGAAGTGTTCTGGAGGCCCGATGTGCGCTTTATAAACAAACCTAACTGCGTCTTATGGTTTCCCATTGCACCTGAATGCACCGCAGTCGGACTCCTGTCGCCTGTTGCTTGTGACGTTGCATTCAGGGTCAGTCCGTCAATCGGCTACAGTCGTCCTGGCCGCGGCTTTCTACAATCCCGCTTTGGATTCATCTGCGTGCCGTTTTTTTAGACGTCTCTGCGTGGACTTGGCCGACAATGCGTGTCGCTACATTTGACTGAGATGGAAAAAGCCCTCATAGAAGATGAGTGCCTGGATTCCGGTGCAGAAACTGGAGGGTGAGTAACTTGTGCAGAGGGAGAGAAATGACTAGCAGATGGTGAGAGGACAAGAAACATCACAACATGGAACTGCTCAACACGTGGGACATTTTATACTTAAATACTGTATGTTTGTCTACCTTTCAGTCTTCACTTTGCTTGCAGACTTGAGTCACACTCGACCCCTTGACCTTTTAATAACCTTGTCACCCAAACACTTCACGTGGAGGAT
>NC_084578.2:472500-487500 GCF_033978685.3 Nerophis lumbriciformis | reverse complement strand
GCCTTCAAGAGGCTCCCCACAGGTCAGAGGGCGGCCGTGCTGGACTCAGCCGTCATGGAGGTCCGGGTGGCAGACGTGGGCGCCCTGGTGCCCCTCCTGCCCAAACCCTGCAGCCCCATCAGCCACCTCCGCTGGCAGACACACGACTACGACGGGAACACAATCCTCCTGCAGGTGACACTAACCTTTCTTCTTCTGTCCTATCTCCTCTAGTCATGACTAGATAGGACAGCTGGAGCAGATCTCAAATTGACTATCTGTCCTATCTAGTCTAGTCATGATGAGTTAGGACAACTGTAACACAACTCAAAAAATACCTAGTTGTCCTATCTAGTCTTGTCATGATTGGATAGGACAGTTGTGGCATATTTCAAATTGACTAGCTGTCCTGTCTCGTCTAGTCATGACGGGATAGGACAGCTGTTGCATATTTCAAATTGACTAGCTGTCCTATTTAGTCTAGTCATGATGAGATAGGACACATCTAGTCTAAATAGGACTGACTAGACTAGGGCTGTCCAATCTAGTCTAGTCATGACGAGATAGGACAGCTGTAGCATATCTCAAATTAACTAACTGTCCTATGTAGTCTAGTCATGACTAGATAGGACAGCTGGAGCATATCTCAAATTGACTATCTGTCCTATCTAGTCTAGTCATGATGAGTTAGGACAACTGTAACACAACTCAAAAAATACCTAGTTGTTCTATCTAGTCTTGTCATGACGGGATATGACAGCTGTAGCAGATCTCAACTTGACTAGCTGTCCTATCTAGTCTAGTCATGGTGGGTTAGGACAACTGTAACACAACTCAAAAAATACCTAGTTGTCCTATCTAGTCTTGTCATGATGGAATAGGACAGCTGTAGCAGATCTCAAATTGACTAGCTGTCTTATCTAGTCTCGTCATGATGAGTTAGGACAACTGTAACACAACTCAAAAAATACCTAGTTGTTCTATCCGGTCTTGTCATGACGGGATAGGATAGCTGTAGCAGATCTCAACTTGACTAGCTGTCCTATCTAGTCTAGTCATGATGGGTTAGGACAACTGTAACACAACTCAAAAAATACCTAGTTGTCCTATCTAGTCTTGTCATGATGGAATAGGACAGCTGTAGCAGATCTCAAATTGACTAGCTGTCCTATCTAGTCTAGTCATGATGAGTTAGGACAACTGTAACACAACTCAAAAAATACCTAGTTGTCCTATCTAGTCTTGTCATGATTGGATAGGACAGTTGTGGCATATTTCAAATTGACTAGCTGTCCTGTCTCGTCTAGTCATGACGGGATAGGACAGCTGTTGCATATTTCAAATTGACTAGCTGTCCTATTTAGTCTAGTCATGATGAGATAGGACACATCTAGTCTAAATAGGACTGACTAGACTAGGGCTGTCCAATCTCGTCTAGTCATGACGAGATAGGACAGCTGTAGCATATCTCAAATTAACTAACTGTCCTATGTAGTCTAGTCATGATGAGATAGGACAGCTGTGGCATATTTCAAATTGACTAACTGTCCTATCTCGTCTAGTCATGATGGGATAGGACAGCTGTAGCATATTTCAAATTAACTAGCTGTCCTGTCTCATATAGTCATGACGAGATAGGACAGCTGTTGCATATTTCAAATTGACTAGCTGTCCTATCTACTCTAGTCATGATGGGATAGGACAGCTGTAGCATATCTCAAATTAACTAACTTTCCTATGGAGTCTAGTCATGATGAGATAGGATGACTGTAGCATACCTCAAATTGATTAGCTGTCCTATCTAGGGCTAGTCATGATGAGATAGGTCACATCTAGCCTAACCCTAACCCTAAGACTAGGGCTGGGCTATATAGTCTAGTCATGACTAGATAGGACAGCTATGGCATATCTCAAATTAACTAGCTGTCCTATTTAGTCTAGTCATGATGAGTTAGGACAACTGTAGCATTCCTGAAGTGAAACAAGTCCAAGTTAGTTTGAAGCGTTCACAAACCAATTTGGTTCTGATCCAGATGACAACTGTGTGTTCCTGGTTGAGGTCTGGGTTCTAGTCAGTAACTTATTACACCTTTTGTTATCTTATACAGGTTCACGACATTCACCTCAAACTCAGACGTGACCCCGCCCACCTTGTGGCAGAATCTTGCTTGGCCCCGCCCACTCCGACCTGTAGCTCCGCCTCCTACAAGAACCGCCGCCATCATCATCAGACCACATCCCGCCCCAGATGGCACCATCAGCAGAGGTCGGTGTGTTCCCTCCCGCTGTGCTGTGAGGAGGATGAGGACGAGGGGGCGCGGTTCTGGCCCGACTGGTACCACCCGTGCAGGGGGCGGGGCCAGCGCTCCAACTCGCTCTTCTCTCTGCCAAACCTGGACTCAGTCAGCTCCACCTGCTCTTCGCCGGGTCCGGCACCAGCACCGGCACCAGCACCGGCACCAGCACCGGCACCAGCCAGCCCTCGCCGGCGCTCTCTGCACAGAAGCTCCTCCCTCATCCCCACTTTCCGGCTCAACGTGGACGCGCTCCTTGGCGCCGAGGAGACGGACGTGGACACGGGGAATAAAGTCCGAGCAGGCGGTGTGGACCTCACCGTGGTGTCCGCCTACATCCAAACCCACCTGGAGGCTTCTCGGTCCCTACCGGCGCCACGGCAAGACAGCCAGCCGCCTCCCGGACCTCAGGACCACCACAAGGCGGCGGCGCTTGGACGGACTCCCGTCTCTTGTAGGACAAAACCACCTCAGTCCCTCAGTGACGTCTCCATGGACCACAACCTGCAAACACCTGCAGGAAGTCCATGGGAAGGTGAGGAGGAGCAGGAATTCTACATTTGAGGACTCATTGCTCTTTGCCGCCCTCTAGTGGACACACCTTCACTATACAGTGTCACCCTCTAGTGGACACACCTTCACTATACAGTGTCACCCTCTAGTGGACACACCTTCACTATACAGTGTCACCCTCTAGTGGACACACCTTCACTATGCAGTGATGCCCTTTAGTGGACACACCTTCACTATGCAGTGTCACCCTCTAGTGGACACACCTTCACTATGCAGTGATGCCCTTTAATGGACACACCTTCACTATACAGTGTCACCCTCTAGTGGACACACCTTCACTATGCAGTGTCACCCTCTAGTGGACACACCTTCACTATGCAGTGTCACCCTCTAGTGGACACACCTTCACTATGCAGTGTCACCCTCTAGTGGACACACCTTCACTATACAGTGTCACCCTCTAGTGGACACACCTTCACTATGCAGTGATGCCCTTTAATGGACACACCTTCACTATGCAGTGTCACCCTCTAGTGGACACACCTTCACTATGCAGTGATGCCCTTTAATGGACACACCTTCACTATACAGTGTCACCCTCTAGTGGACACACCTTCACTATGCAGTGTCACCCTCTAGTGGACACACCTTCACTATGCAGTGTCACCCTCTAGTGGACACACCTTCACTATGCAGTGTCACCCTCTAGTGGACACACCTTCACTATACAGTGTCACCCTCTAGTGGACACACCTTCACTATGCAGTGATGCCCTTTAATGGACACACCTTCACTATGCAGTGTCACCCTCTAGTGGACACACCTTCACTATGCAGTGATGCCCTTTAATGGACACACCTTCACTATACAGTGTCACCCTCTAGTGGACACACCTTCACTATGCAGTGATGCCCTTTAATGGACACACCTTCACTATGCAGTGTCACCCTCTAGTGGACACACCTTCTTTATACAGTGTCACCCTCTAGTGGACACACCTTCACAATACAGTGTCACCCTCTAGTGGACACACCTTCACTATGCAGTGTCACCCTCTAGTGGACACACCTTCACTATGCAGTGTCACCCTCTAGTGGACACACCTTCACTATGCAGTGTCACCCTCTAGTGGACACACCTTCACTATACAGTGTCACCCTCTAGTGGACACACCTTCACTATGCAGTGATGCCCTTTAATGGACATACCTTCACTTTGCAGTGCCACCCTCTAGTGGACACACCTTCACCATACAGTGTCACCCTCTAGTGGACACACCTTCACTATACAGTGTCACCCTCTAGTGGACACACCTTCACCATACAGTGTCACCCTCTAGTGGACACACCTTCACTATACAGTGTCACCCTCTAGTGGACACACCTTCACTATGCAGTGTCACCCTCTAGTGGACACACCTTCACTATACAGTGTCACCCTCTAGTGGACACACCTTCACTATGCAGTGTCACCCTCTAGTGGACACACCTTCACTATACAGTGTCACCCTCTAGTGGACACACCTTCACTATGCAGTGTCACCCTCTAGTGGACACACCTTCACTATGCAGTGTCACCCTCTAGTGGACACACCTTTACTATGCAGTGTCACCCTCTAGTGGACACACCTTCACTATACAGTGTCACCCTCTAGTGGACACACCTTCACTATACAGTGTCACCCTCTAGTGGACACACCTTCACTATACAGTGTCACCCGCTAGTGGACACACCTTCACTATGCAGTGTCACCCTCTAGTGGACACACCTTCACTATGCAGTGTCACCCTCTAGTGGACACACCTTCACTATGCAGTGTCACCCTCTAGTGGACACACCTTCACTATGCAGTGTCACCCTCTAGTGGACACACCTTCACTATACAGTGTCACCCTCTAGTGGACACACCTTCACTATGCAGTGATGCCCTTTAATGGACATACCTTCACTTTGCAGTGCCACCCTCTAGTGGACACACCTTCACCATACAGTGTCACCCTCTAGTGGACACACCTTCACTATACAGTGTCACCCTCTAGTGGACACACCTTCACCATACAGTGTCACCCTCTAGTGGACACACCTTCACTATACAGTGTCACCCTCTAGTGGACACACCTTCACTATGCAGTGTCACCCTCTAGTGGACACACCTTCACTATACAGTGTCACCCTCTAGTGGACACACCTTCACTATGCAGTGTCACCCTCTAGTGGACACACCTTCACTATGCAGTGTCACCCTCTAGTGGACACACCTTTACTATGCAGTGTCACCCTCTAGTGGACACACCTTCACTATACAGTGTCACCCTCTAGTGGACACACCTTCACTATACAGTGTCACCCTCTAGTGGACACACCTTCACTATACAGTGTCACCCGCTAGTGGACACACCTTCACTATGCAGTGTCACCCTCTAGTGGACACACCTTCACTATGCAGTGTCACCCTCTAGTGGACACACCTTCACTATGCAGTGTCACCCTCTAGTGGACACACCTTCACTATGCAGTGTCACCCTCTAGTGGACACACCTTCACTATGCAGTGTCACCCTCTAGTGGACACACCTTCACTATACAGTGCCGCCCTCTAGTGGACACACCTTCACTATACAGTGTCACCCTCTAGTGCTTTAGTGGACACACCTTCATTTCCTAGTGTCACCCTCTAGTGGACACACCTTCACTATACAGTGTCACCCTCTAGTGCTTTAGTGGACACACCTTCATTTCCTAGTGTCACCCTCTAGTGGACACACCTTCACCAGACAGTGTCGCCCTCTAGTGGACACACCTTCACTTTGCTTTCTGGTGCCCTCTGTTGGACACACCTTTACTTCACAGTGCTGCCCTCCAGTGGACTAACTTCAGTATGGCCAACTTGGTTTCAGAGTTGGTAGCAAACATGGCGCCCTGTAGTCACTTTGAGGGGCTTTTAAAAAGTCATTTATGAGAGCCTGTGGTCTAAAGCCCCTTCCATGACTTTGGAACGTCATGTTTGCTACCACCTTTGACAGCAAGTCCGCCACAGGCTCTGACCATGACTTTGCTGCCCTCTGGTGGACACGTTTGTGTACAAACTGCAGACAACTTGACTTGAGCATTAGTTTAAT
Organism: Nerophis lumbriciformis; assembly: GCF_033978685.3. Lineage (NCBI taxonomy): Eukaryota > Metazoa > Chordata > Actinopteri > Syngnathiformes > Syngnathidae > Nerophis > Nerophis lumbriciformis. The sequence continues at coordinate 481,596 of NC_084578.2, read as the reverse complement.
ATGAAAACAACATCCGTGACTAACAGGACTTTGTTGACATTGTGTCATGGACTTCATGGATTGTGTATCAAGTGAAAACACACAAAAAGGCCAGCAAAAGATCAATAAAGGTTGACATTTTCAAAAAAATCCTCTTTGACTTTAAAAAAGTATTTTTCCACTGAGAGTCACATGTTTAATTCCAAAGTGTAGAAAAGTTCTGTACAAATATATACAAGAAGACATCTTAGGACCATCAGCATCTTCCTCTGACACTGCAGTGTAGTGCTGCCCCCTGCTGGTTCCTGCAGTGCAGTGCTGCCCCCTGCTGGTTCCTGCAGTGCAGTGCTGCCCCCTGCTGGTTCCTGCAGGTTCACTGCTGGCCCGGGCGTTGCAGCAGCTGGCCCACCATGCCCAGGAAGGCCTGGTTGAAGGTGTTGGTGGAGTCCAGCTGCTCCCTCCGCAGGGAGACCTCCATCTCTCTGGCCAGACGCATCTCCTCCAGGGCCAGCTGGAAGTGTTCCGAGCGCTGCTGGAGCTGCATCTCCTGCAGGCGCAGGATGCGCTCCTGCTGCGCCTCGTCCACCCGGTGGTGCCTCAGGTCCGCCGAGTGGATCCTCTGCAGGACGGCCACCAGCTCCGACTCGCGTGTGCCTCTCGGTCCTGGAAACAGGAAGTGCTGCTTTTATCCGCAGCGCAAAGCCTCGCCGGCGCCACACTTACTGCGTTTGGGCTTGGCCGGCGCCACCTCGTCCTCCTCCTCAGACTCCGCCTCCGACGGCTGGGACGGCGTGGGCGTGGCTTCTGCCTTCGGGGCCGAGACGCTTTGGGGGGTGGAGGGCTCCACCAAAGACGGACTTAAGTCTTGAAGAAGAGAAGGTTGAGATGAGGAGGAGGAGTCAAGACATTCATTGTTCCAAAAACGTTGTCTTTGTGAGGACCTCATCCATCCATCCACTTCCTACCGCTTGTCCCTTTTGGGGTCGCGGGGGTCTTTGTGAGGACAATATTGATCATTATGGAACATTTGATTTCTTTTTACAATATTAAACATTTTCAACCAATAACTTTGAAATGATCTTTTACACGACAGCTTTTAAAAACCTACACAAACATCAAAGATCCTCTGATAAAAATAATACTCGTACTAATACTAATAATACTACTACTACTACTAATAATAATAATAATATATATAGTTTTTTGTCCTGTCCAGCTTCTCAGGCAAATCATATAGTTGATGTAGATGATGATGATCATATAGTAGATGTAGCAAATTATAGTAATAATAATAACAAAAATAATATTAATATCAATAAGAAAAAATAATAGTTATAATAATATAAATAGTAATAATATAATATTAGCAATAACAATAATAATAGTAATAATAATAACAATAAAAAATATTAATAATAATATTAATAATCTGATGTATGCGAGAGCAGACATTGGAGGCGGGCTGAGGCTCAGTGGCCAGCCAATTAGAAGCTAGATTGGCTGGAATGTTCTGTGCAGTTTTTCCATTGGCTGTAGGCGTGTCTACGCTGTAGGCGTGTCTACACTGTAGGCGTGTCTACGCTGACATGTTCGTCCATGCTAGTCCGCCGTAGGTCACATGACACGCGGACAAGGAAGTAAGTTTGCTAATGTTAGCGCAAGTGTGTTGGTGACTGTGACATGACAGAGTCCTTTGAAATACAGCTCAGCTGTGCTTGAAACACTGACAAAGATCCTCTATAACACAGGAGTAGTCTGCTTAAAACAGTGTCAAAGATCCTCTATAAAACAGGAGTAGTCTGCTTAAAACAGTGTCAAAGATCCTCTATAAAACAGGAGCAGTCTGCTTAAAACAGTGTCAAAGATCCTCTATAAAACAGGAGTAGGCTGCTTGAAACAGTGTCAAAGATCCTCTATAAAACAGGAGCAGGCTGCTTGAAACAGTGACAAAGATCCTCTATGAAACAGGAGCATTCTGCTTTAGAGCTGCAGCTATTGAATATTTTAGTAATCGAGTATTCTATTGAATATCCCAATCCATTAATTGAGTAATCAAATGAATCATATGTTTGCTAAAATAAAATAAAATATTGATAATAATATATTTTTTTGATGTAGATGATCATATAGTAGATGTAGATGATCATATAGTAGATGTAGATGATCATATAGTAGATGTAGATGATCATATAGTAGATGTAGATGATCATATAGTAGATGTAGATGATCATATAGTAGATGTAGATGATCATATAGTAGATGTAGATGATCATATAGTAGATGTAGATGATCATATAGTAGATGTAGATGATCATATAGTAGATGTAGATGATCATATAGTAGATGTAGATGATCATATAGTAGATGTAGATGATCATATAGTAGATGTAGATGATCATATAGTAGATGTAGATGATCATATAGTAGATGTAGATGATCATATAGTAGATGTAGATGATCATATAGTAGATGTAGATGATCATATAGTAGATGTAGATGATCATATAGTAGATGTAGATGATCATATAGTAGATGTAGATGATCATATAGTAGATGTAGATGATCATATAGTTGATGTAGATGATCATATAGTAGATGTAGATGATCATATAGTAGATGTAGATGATCATATAGTAGATGTAGATGATCATATAGTAGATGTAGATGATCATATAGTAGATGTAGATGATCATATAGTAGATGTAGATGATCATATAGTAGATGTAGATGATCATATAGTAGATGTAGATGATCATATAGTAGATGTAGATGATCATATAGTAGATGTAGATGATCATATAGTTGATGTAGATGATCATATAGTAGATGTAGATGATCATATAGTAGATGTAGATGATCATATAGTAGATGTAGATGATCATATAGTAGATGTAGATGATCATATAGTAGATGTAGATGATCATATAGTTGATGTAGATGATCATGTCGGCTGTTCACGTTGACTTTACAAAAGAGAAGTGTATGATACTTCTCTTGTTGCCTTATTTGTATTTGACTTGATTAAATGTATTTATATTATTATTATTTGGTGCAGAGCAATATTTTTGCTTAATTAAGGTTTAATTATACAAGATGTGCCCTCAATTTTTGCGTTTGGCCTAATTGTCTTTTATTTTCACATATATGTGTATATATATATATATATATATATATATATATATATATATATATATATATATATATATATATATATATATAAATATATATATACATATATATATATATATATATATATATAAATAAAGTAATAATATTATTACCATCATCAATGATGACCTCCATGAAGTCGTGTGTCTGCGGCCCAGAAGGTGTATACATATATATATATATATATATATATATATATATATATATATATATAAATATGAATAATAAATCCTATTATTACCATCATCAATGATGACCTCCATGAAGTCGTGTGTCTGCGGCCCAGAAGGTGTATACATATATATATATATATATATATATATAAAAATATGAATAATAAATCATATTATTACCATCATCAATGATGACCTCCATGAAGTCGTGTGTCTGCGGCACAGAAGGTGTATACATATATATATATATATATATATATATATATATATATATATATATAAATATGAATAATAAATCCTATTATTACCATCATCAATGATGACCTCCATGAAGTCATGTGTCTGCGGCCCAGCAGGTGTAGCAGGGTGTCCGTAGATGGCGTCCATGTGCGGGAACCACCTCCATGTCTTCCTGGTGGACAAGTTGTCTTTAATGGATCTGTAGTCGCTCTTCATCTTCTTCAGTTTCTCTCTGCATTGACGGAAAGTTCTCTCGTAGCCATAAGCCGCCATTAGCTGGGACAGTTCTTTGTACACCTTCTGGTTCCTGCTGCCGTCCAACTCCGCCTGGATCTTCTCGTCCGCCACCAGAACCAAGAACTGGGTCACCTCGCTGACGGACCATGGCACGGTGGTGTGGGGGGCCATGCTGCGCGGGGATCGAACACAAGGATCACAACAACACCGGAGATGCTAGTGCTAACGCACTCCTCTTGTCGCAAGCTGATGACGTCATCATCCTCGCCTGACGTCATCACTCTGCCACCCACTCGGCTCGCTTGGATCCTCTTTGTCAGCAACTAATTATTTATTCACACTTTATTACCAAATATTCACACTAACACTACACTTTATTAGCAACTATTCACACTAACACTACACTTTATTAGCAACTATTCACACTAACACTACACTTTATTAGCAACTATTCACACTAACACTACACTTTATTAGCAACTATTCACACTAACACTACACTTTATTAGCAACTATTCACACTAACACTACACTTTATTAGCAACTATTCACACTAACACTACACTTTATTAGCAACTATTCACACTAACACTACACTTTATTAGCAACTATTCACACTAACAATACTCTTTATTAGCAACTATTCACACTAACACTACACTTTATTAGCAACTATTCACACTAACACTACACTTTATTAGCAACTACTCACACTAATAATACTCTTTATTAGCAACTATTCACACTAACACTACACTTTATTAGCAACTATTCACACTAACAATACTCTTTATTAGCAACTATTCACACTAACACTACACTTTATTAGCAACTATTCACACTAACACTACACTTTATTAGCAACTATTCACACTAACAATACTCTTTATTAGCAACTATTCACACTAACACTACACTTTATTAGCAACTATTCACACTAACACTACACTTTATTAGCAACTACTCACACTAATAATACTCTTTATTAGCAACTATTAACACTAATAATAATCTTTATTAGCAACTATTCACACTAATAATACTCTTTATTAGCAACTATTCACACTAACACTACTCTTTATTAGCAACTATTCACACTAATAATACTCTTTATTATCAAATACTCACACTAATAATACTCTTTATTATCAAATATTCACACTAATAATGCTCTTTATTATCAAATGCACACACTAATAATACTCTTTATTATCAAATATTCACACTAACACTACACTTTATTAGCAACTACTCACACTAATAATACTCTTTATTATCAAATACTCACACTAATAATGCTCTTTATTATCAACTATTCACACTAATAATACTCTTTATTAGCAACTATTCACACTAGTAATACTCTTTATTATCAACTATTCACACTAATAATGCTCTTTATTATCAACTATTCACACTAATAATACTCTTTATTAGCAACTATTCACACTAATAATACTCTTTATTAGCAACTATTCACACTAGTAATACTCTTTATTATCAACTATTCACACTAATAATGCTCTTTATTAGCAACTATTCACACTAATAATACTCTTTATTAGCAACTATTCACACTAATAATACTCTTTATTAACAACTATTCACACTAATAATACTCTTTATTAGCAACTATTCACACTAATAATGCTCTTTATTAGCAACTATTCACACTAATAATGCTCTTTATTAGCAACTATTCACACTAATAATGCTCTTTATTAGCAACTATTCACACTAATAATACTCTTTATTATCAAATACACACAATACTTTTTATTATCAAATATTCACACTAATAATACTCTTTATTATCAAATATTCACACTAACAATACTCTATATTAGCAACTATTCACACTAATAATACTCTTTATTATCAAATACTCACACTAATAATACTCTATGTTATCAAATATTCACACTAATAATACTCTTTATTATCAAATAATCACACTAATAATACTCTTTATTATCAAATACACACACTGATAGTACTCTTTATTATCAAATATTCACACTAATAATACTCTTTATTATCAAATATTCACACTAATAATACTATTTATTATCAAATATTCACACTAATAATACTCTTTATTATCAAATACACGCACTAATAATACTCTTTATTATCAAATACACACACTAATAATACTCTTTATTATCAAATATTCACACTAACAATACTCTATATTAGCAACTATTCACACTAATAATACTCTTTATTATCAAATACTCACACTAATAATACTCTTTATTATCAAATACACACACTGATAGTACTCTTTATTATCAAATATTCACACTAATAATACTCTTTATTAGCAACTATTCACACTAATAATACTCTTTATTAGCAACTATTCACACTAATAATGCTCTTTATTAGCAACTATTCACACTAATAATACTCTTTATTATCAAATACACACACTAATAATACTCTTTATTATCAAATATTCACACTAACAATACTCTATATTAGCAACTATTCACACTAATAATACTCTTTATTTTCAAATGCACACCCTAATAATACTCTTTATTATCAAATAGTCACACTAATAATACTCTTTATTATCAAATATTCACATTAACAATACTCTATATTAGCAACTATTCACACTAATAATACTCTTTATTATCAAATACACACACTAATAATACTCTTTATTATCAAATATACACACTAATAATACTCTTTATTTTCAAATGCACACCCTAATAATACTCTTTATTATCAAATACACACACAAATAATACTCTTTATTATCAAATAGTCACACTAATAATACTCTTTATTATCAAATATTCACACGAACAATACTCTATATTAGCAACTATTCACACTAATAATACTCTTTATTATCAAATACTCACACTAATAATACTCTATGTTATCAAATATTCACACTAATAATACTCTTTATTATCAAATAATCACACTAATAATACTCTTTATTATCAAATACACACACTGATAGTACTCTTTATTATCAAATATTCACACTAATAATACTCTTTATTATCAAATACACACACTAATAATACTCTTTATTATCAAATACACACTAATAATACTCTTTATTATCAAATATTCACACTAACAATACTCTATATTAGCAACTATTCACACTAATAATACTCTTTATTATCAAATACTCACAGTAATAATACTCTATGTTATCAAATATTCACACTAATAATACTCTTTATTATCAAATAATCACACTAATAATACTCTTTATTATCAAATACACACACTGATAGTACTATTTATTATCAAATATTCACACTAATAATACTCTTTATTATCAAATACACACAGTAATTATACTCTTTATTATCAAATTTTCACACTAATAATACTCTTTATTCTCATTTATTCACACTAACAATACTCTATATTAGCAACTATTCACACTAATAATACTCTTTATTATCAAATGCACACCCTAATAATACTCTTTATTATCAAATATTGACACAAACACTACTCTTTATTATCAAATATTCACACAAATAATACTCTTTATTATCAAATATTCACACAAATAATACTCTTTATTATCAAATGCACACACTAATAATACTCTTTATTATCAAATATTCACACAAATAATACTCTTTATTCTCAAATATTGGCGATCATGAACTGTTTTGATTGTAAATATTCCACAAGGCGGGCTAGTATTTCATGTCACTAGTTACAATTTCATTTGACCTCAACAATATTTGGAGCATTTTAACAAAACATAAAAACACTCAAAAAGTAAGAATAAGAATGTGTGTGTGTGTGTGTGTGTGTGTGTGTGTGTGTGTGTGTGTGTGTGTGTGTGTGTGTGTGTGTGTGTGTGTGTGTGTGTGTGTGTGTGTGTGTGTGTGTGTGTGTGTGTGTACAGTGTATTTTATATGTCAGCTCATATATGTATGTATACATACATATTTAAGTGTATATATATATATATATACTTGTATACATACATATATATATGTATGTATACATACATATATAAGTATATATGTATATATACATGTATACATACAAACCCCGTTTCCATATGAGTTGGGAAATGGTGTTAGATGTAAATATAAACGGAATACAATGATTTGCAAATCCTTTTCAAGCCATATTCAGTTGAATATGCTACAAAGACAACATATTTGATGTTCAAACTCATAAACAATTTGAAATGTGGACTCTTCAGACCACAGAACACTTTTCCACTTTGCATGAGTCCATCTTAGATGATCTCGGGCCCAGAGAAGCTGACGCCGTTTCTGGGTGTTGTTGATAAATGGCTTTGGCTTTGCATATTAGAGCTTTAACTTGCACTTACAGATGTAGCGACCAACTGTATTTAGTGACAGTGGTTTTCTGGGTGTTGTTGATAAGTGGCTTTGGCTTTGCATATTAGAGCTTTAACTTGCACTTACAGATGTAGCGACCAACTGTATTTAGTGACAGTGGTTTTCTGAAGTGTTCCTGAGCCCATGTGGTGATATCCTTTAGAGATTGATGTGGGTTTTTGATACAGTGCCGTCTGAGGGATGGAAGGTCACGGTCATTCAATGTTGGTTTCGGGCCATGCCGCTTACGTGGAGTGATTTCTCCACATTCTCTGAACCTTTTGATGATATTATGGAGCGTAGATGTTGAAATCCCTACATTTCTTGCAATTGCACTTTGAGAAACGTTGTTCTTAAACTGTTTGACTATTTGCTCACGCAGTTGTGGACAAAGGGGTGTACCTCGCCCCATCCTTTCTTGTGAAAGACTGAGCATTTTTTGGGAAGCTGTTTTTATACCCAATCATGGCACCCACCTGTTCCCAATTAGCCTGCACACCTGTGGGATGTTCCAAATAAGTGTTTGATGAGCATTCCTCAACTTTATCAGTATTTATTGCCACCTTTCCCAACTTCTTTGTCACGTGTTGCTGCCATCAAATTCTAAAGTTAATGATTATTTGCACACAAAATAAAGTTTATGAGTTTGAACATCAAATATGTTGTCTTTGTAGCATATTCAACTGAATATGGCTTGAAAAAGATTTGCAAATCATTGTATTCCGTTTATATTTACATCTAACACCATTTCCCAACTCATGGAAACGGGGTTTGTACATGTATATATATATATATATATATATATATATATATATATATATATATATATATATATATATATATATGTATATATATATATATATATATATATATATATATATATATATGTGTATGTATATATGTATATATATATATGTATGTATATATGTATGTATATATATATATAT
>NC_084578.2:382500-470000 GCF_033978685.3 Nerophis lumbriciformis | reverse complement strand
AAAATGGTGGTGTCACTAGGTGGTGTCAGGTGTAAAATGGTGGTGTCACTAGGTGGTGTCAGGTGTAAAATGGTGGTGTCACTAGGTGGTGTCAGGTGTAAAATGGTGGTGTCACTAGGTGGTGTCAGGTGTAAAATGGTGGTGTCACTAGGTGGTGTCAGGTGTAAAATGGTGGTGTCACATGTACAATGGCGGTGTTACTAGGTGGTGTCACTAGGTGGTGTCAGGTGTAAAATGGTGGTGTCACCAGGTGGTGTCAGGTGTAAAATGGCGGTGTCTTGCAAACGTGTGACAACATTCTCACCAAAGTTTTGTTCCCAGGCTCCTTTGCGTCTCGCTCACGTCCGCGCTGAGAGGTGGCGGCGGCTCCGGCGGCGTGGAGCTCCACCACTTCTAATCCTCACAAGCGTACCTGGCACGTCGCTCTAATCACGCCCTGCACACACACACGCACGCACGCACGCACGCACGCACGCACGCACGCACGCACGCACACACACACACACACACACACACACACACACACACACACACACACTAGGAGTCACCTTTAATCACTGCCTGAAGGCCCCTTCTTGGCTCCGCCCCCTGATGTTAACTACAAAATAAGACACTGGAAGACGTTTCATAAAGGATACTTTTACTTTGAAGTGCTTGCAAAAGGTGGCGTACAGAAATAGGAGCATGCCCAACAAGACTTATGTCAAAATAAGAGCATGACCAACAAGACTTATGTCAAAATAAGAGCATGACCAACAAGACTTATGTCAAAATAAGAGCATGACCAACAAGACTTATGTCAAAATAAGAGCATGACCAACAAGACTTATGTCAAAATAAGAGCATGACCAACAAGACTTATGTCAAAATAAGAGCGTGACCAACAAGACTTATGTCAAAATAAGAGCGTGACCAACAAGACTTATGTCAAAAACTCAATAACGTCTGACACATTCAACACAAACTGAATGTGCTAGCTCCATGCTAATTTACACTGAAAATCCCATAGATGCGCTAGCGATTAGCATTGAAATGCAGATTTCATACGCGAGCATCAAATATCTAATTGATACTTTTTAGTATCGTCGTACTTGAATACTTTTTTAACATTGTGATCTATCGTCTACATCTTATTTCCACAAATACTTCAATTATGCTGCTCGGTATACGGGAAAGAATATCACAATATCATCCGAGGATCAGGATCCACGCCCGTATCACAAGGATCATGATCCACTCCCATATCACAAGGATCATGATCCACTCCCGTATCACAAGGATCATGATCCACTCCCGTAACACAAGGACCATGATCCACTCCCGTATCACAAGGATCATGATCCACTCCCATATCACAAGGACCATGATCCACTCCCGTATCACAAGGATCATGATCCACTCCCGTATCACAAGGATCATGATCCACTCCCGTATCACAAGGATCATGATCCACTCCCGTATCACAAGGATCATGATCCACTCCCATATCACAAGGATCATGATCCACTCCCGTATCACAAGGACCATGATCCACTCCCATATCACAAGGATCATGATCCACTCCCATATCACAAGGATCATGATCCACTCCCGTATCACAAGGATCATGATCCACTCCCGTATCACAAGGATCATGATCCACTCCCGTATCACACAAAATGCAGATTTGACTCCTGATGCACATTTCTATTTGTTTTGTCTATGATTATTCGCAGGTGAGTAATACTTGAGTAATACTTCAATAATACTTCAATAATACTTGAGTAATATTTCAGTAATACTTGAGTAATATTTCAGTAATACATCAGTAATACTTCAGTAATATTTCAGTAATACATCAGTAATACTTGAGTAATATGTCAGTAATACTTGAGTAATATTCCAGTAGTACATCAGTAATACTTGAGTAATATGTCAGTAATACTTGAGTAATATTTCAGTAGTACAGCAGTAATACTTGAGTAATATTTCAGTAATACTTGAGTAATATTTAAGTAATACTTAGGTAATATTTCAGTAATACATCAGTAATACTTGAGTAATACTTGAGTAATATTCCAGTAGTACATCAGTAATACTTGAGTAATATTTCAGTAATACTTGAGTAATATTTCAGTAGTACATCAGTCATACTTGAGTAATACTTGAGTAATATTTCAGTAGTACATCAGTAATACTTGAGTAATACTTGAGTAATATTTCAGTAATACTTGAGTAATATTTCAGTAGTACATCAGTAATACTTGAGTAATATTTCAGTAATACTTGAGTAATATTTCAGTAGTACATCAGTAATACTTGAGTAATATTTCAGTAATACATCAGTAATACTTGAGTAATATTTCAGCAATACTTGAGTAATATTTCAGTAATACTTGAGTAATATTTCAGTAATACTTGAGTAATATTTCAGTAATACTTGAGTAATATTTCAGTAATACTTGAGTAATATTTCAGTAATACTTGAGTAATATTTCAGTAATACATCAGTAATACTTGAGTAATATTTCAGTAATACTTGAGTAATATTTCAGTAATACTTGAGTAATACTTGAGTAATATTTCAGTAATACTTGAGTAATATTTCAGTAATACTTGAGTAATACTTGAGTAATATTTCAGTAATACTTGAGTAATATTTCAGTAATACTTGAGTAATACTTGAGTAATATTTCAGTAATACTTGAGTAATATTTCAGTAATACTTCATGCGTTACTACATGGGGGATTTGCCCCCCCGCCCCCAGCTCCTGGTGCAGCCCGGCCGGCACCGACGTCACCACCAGAGACCGCCAAGATGTCACCTTTAAACACGTCTCATGACCCAGGACCGCCTCAGTGGAGGACCAGCAGTATCAGGTACTACATCAGGACTACTCCAGCAGTATCAGGTACTACATCAGGACTACTCCAGCAGTATCAGGTACTACATCAGTACTACTCCAGCAGTATCAGGTACTACATCAGTACTACTCCAGCAGTATCAGGTACTACAACAGGACTACTCCAGCAGTATCAGGTACTACATCAGGACTACTCCAGCAGTATCAGGTACTACAACAGGACTACTCCAGCAGTATCAGGTACTACATCAGGACTACTCCAGCAGTATCAGGTACTACATCAGTACTACTCCAGCAGTATCAGGTACTACAACAGGACTACTCCAGCAGTATCAGGTACTACAACAGTACTACTCCAGCAGTATCAGGTACTACATCAGGACTACTCCAGCAGTATCAGGTACTATAACAGGACTACTCCAGCAGTATCAGGTACTACAACAGTACTACTCCAGCAGTATCAGGTACTACAACAGGACTACTCCAGTAGTATCAGGTACTACAACAGTACTACTCCAGTAGTATCAGGTACTACAACAGTACTACTCCAGCAGTATCAGGTACTACAACAGGACTACTCCAGCAGTATCAGGTACTACATCAGGACTACTCCAGCAGTATCAGGTACTACAACAGGACTACTCCAGTAGTATCAGGTACTACAACAGTACTACTCCAGCAGTATCAGGTACTACAACAGTACTACTCCAGCAGTATCAGGTACTACAACAGGACTACTCCAGCAGTATCAGGTACTACATCAGGACTACTCCAGCAGTATCAGGTACTACAACAGGACTACTCCAGCAGTATCAGGTACTACAACAGGACTACTCCAGCAGTATCAGGTACTACAACAGTACTACTCCAGCAGTATCAGGTACTACAACAGGACTACTCCAGCAGTATCAGGTACTACAACAGGACTACTCCAGTAGTATCAGGTACTCAGCACTAATATAACTATTGTTGTTATGTATAATAATAATAGTTATTATTTATTAATCAGCACTAATATAACTATTGTTGTTATGTATAATAATACTAATAATAATAATAATAATAATAATAATAATAATAATAATAATAATAATGTATTAATCAGCACTAATATAACTATTGTTGTTATGTATAATAATAATAATAATGTATTAATCAGCACTAATATAACTATTGTAATAATAATAATAATAATTATGGGCCTGCTGCAATGCAAGCAGCCCATATTATTATTGCTCATACTTCAAACTTGATTATAGTTCTTCTATCTTATTCTGCCGCCAATAATACAAGACGAACCCTCACATATGTTACACCCTCACATATGTTACACCGTCGGAAAGGTCTCGTTCACACCGGCGAGGGTACTCTAAATTGGGAACTTATAACATCTCAAGTTACCATGGCAACGCTATTCACCAACCCCCAACAAATGGGCCAATTGAATGGGTACATTGATTGGAATGAAGGATTGAGTCAAAGGCCAAAAAGACAAGATGACCTCCTCTTGTAGCTCAGCCATACTTTCACCCAGCTCCTCCTCTTGTAGCTCAGTCATACTTTCATTCAGCTCCTCCTCTTGTAGCTCAGCCATACTTTCACCCAGCTCCTCCTCTTGTAGCTCAGTCATACTTTCACCCAGCTTGCTGCTTAATGTCTCATTTGGTTCACACACTTGTCTACTTTCACCCTGGCTAAACAGTTTTAATGTACAATGTTTGCTTTTGGCTGGATGGCCATCAGAGTGAGGCGAGCGCCATCGGAGTGAGGCGAGCGCCATCAGAGTGAGGCGAGCGCCATCAGAGTGAGGCGAGAGTTTGCTTTTGGCTGGATGGCCATCAGAGTGAGGTGAGCGCCATCAGAGTGAGGCGAGTGCCATCAGAGTGAGGAGAGTGCCATCAGAGTGAGGCGAGCGCCATCAGAGTGAGACGAGCGCCATCAGAGTGAGGCGAGAGTTTGCTTTTGGCTGGATGGCCATCAGAGTGAGGCGAGCGCCATCGGAGTGATGCGAGCGCCATCAGAGTGAGGCGAGCGCCATCAGAGTGAGGCGAGAGTTTGCTATTGGCTGGATGGCCATCAGAGTGAGGTGAGCGCCATCAGAGTGAGGCGAGTGCCATCAGAGTGAGGCGAGTGCCATCAGAGTGAGGCGAGCGCCATCAGAGTGAGACGAGCGCCATCAGAGTGAGGCGAGAGTTTGCTTTTGGCTGGATGGCCATCAGAGTGATGCGAGCGCCATCAGAGTGAGGCGAGCGCCATCAGAGTGAGGCGAGAGTTTGCTTTTGGCTGGATGGCCATCAGAGTGATGCGAGCGCCATCAGAGTGAGGCGAGCGCCATCAGAGTGAGGCGAGAGTTTGCTTTTGGCTGGATGGCCATCAGAGTGATGCGAGCGCCATCAGAGTGAGGCGAGCGCCATCAGAGTGAGGCGAGAGTTTGCTTTTGGCTGGATGGCCATCAGAGTGAGGTGAGCGCCATCAGAGTGAGGCGAGTGCCATCAGAGTGAGGCGAGTGCCATCAGAGTGAGGCGAGCGCCATCAGAGTGAGACGAGCGCCATCAGAGTGAGGCGAGAGTTTGCTTTTGGCTGGATGGCCATCAGAGTGATGCGAGCGCCATCAGAGTGAGGCGAGCGCCATCAGAGTGAGGCGAGAGTCATCCCCATTAAAGTGGATGGCCCACACTCTAATTGACTCCTGAAAATGTGCTTTTCTTAGGTGACCAAAGAGTGGTCACAGCGACATCTTTGAAGCCACTGTCATGTGTTTGGGTGAAGAAGTTGTGAGTGTTGTGGAGCTGTCTCATGTGTCTCATGTGAATGTTGTGGAGCTGTCTCATGTGTCTCATGTGGTCTCTGCTGGGCCTCAAAGCCAAGAAAGTCATCTCAATCTCTCATTGAGGCCTCTGTTTATTTGTCGGCGTCAAAAACCACAAAAACTTATTTTCCTACTCGCTCTAACTCGGCCATTTCTACACTTATCGGAAGTTTGTAGCATATTCAACTGAATATGGCTTGAAAAGGATTTGCAAATCATTGTATTCCGTTTATATTTACATCTAACACCATTTCCCAACTCATATGGAAACAGGGTTTGTATGTGCAGGTGTAGATGCATCAGAGCCACAACTAACAGACTCAGAGACAACTTCTTTCCCAGAGCTGTCACCATCTTGACCTCTAACTTATAATAATAATTCACCAACAATATCCTAGCCTCATACCTTCCATCCCACACTGTACTCTTGTCTTCTTCTGTATATTGTACACTATTTTGTATTTCTGTTGATTATACAGGATTGCTTATTCTTTTCATTGGATTAGTCTGTTTGTTTCAATTGTGTCATTTATTTGTTCCCACCTTCAATTGGAGTCTTTAATCTTGTTATATGCAAATATAAAGACAATAAAGTCCATATTGATGGTATATATGATTGATGATGTATAACAAGTTATTTATTAATCAATGTCTTGTATATATGTTTTCAAACAGGAAGTATCAAGCAGGTCCACTTCCTGTAGGAAATGTGTGCTCTGTCCTCCATCTTGTTGCTGCTCATCCTGGCGTCTCCCAGCCACGGCGTCCCACAGGCGTCCTTGCGCCGTCTTCACGCCGGCTTCGCCGTGCGTCTGTACCGCGCCCTCGCCCACGGCCGGCCCCACGCCAACGTGGTCGTGTCCCCCGCCGGTGTGGCCACCTCGCTGGGCCTGCTGCAGCTGGGCGCCAAGGGAACCACGCTGGCCCAGCTGGAGGACAGCCTGGGCTACGACCTCAACGGTAGGTGGCGCTGCTACCAGGTGGGCGGGGCCGCTGGTACCAGGTGGGCGGGGCCTCTGGTACCAGGTGGGTGGGACCACTGGTACCAGGTGGGCGGGGCCACTGGTACCAGGTGGGTGGGACCACTGGTAGCAGGTGCGTGGGGCCACTGGTACCAGGTGGGCGGGGCCACTGGTACCAGGTGGGCGGGGCCACTGGTACCAGGTGGGTGGGACCACTGGTAGCAGGTGCGTGGGGCCACTGGTACCAGGTGGGCGGGGCCACTGGTACCAGGTGGGCGGGGCCACTGGTACCAGGTGGGTGGGACCACTGGTAGCAGGTGCGTGGGGCCACTGGTACCAGGTGGGCGGGGCCACTGGTACCAGGTGGGCGGGGCCACTGGTACCAGGTGGGTGGGACCACTGGTAGCAGGTGCGTGGGGCCACTGGTAGCAGGTGCGTGGGGCCACTGGTAGCAGGTGGGCGGGGCCGCTAATCTCATTACGTGTCGCTGGTGGAGAGGTCGCCATGTTTCATTATCAGAGCGACTGATTGGTGGAGAGGAAGTCACGTGACATAGAACCAGGAAGTCACATGACATAGAACCAGGAAGTCACGTGACATGAAACCAGGAAGTCACGTGACATAGAACCAGGAAGTCATATGATATAGAACCAGGAAGTCACGTGACATAGAACCAGGAAGTCACATGATATAGAACCAGGAAGTCACGTGGCTTAGAACCAGGAAGGCTGTCTTTGAATTAGGAACCTAACTTCCTGCTGCACGTCTTGCTGCACTTCCTGCTCCACTTCCTGCTGCACGTCTTGCTGCACTTCCTGCTCCA
This sequence comes from Nerophis lumbriciformis, assembly GCF_033978685.3. Classification (NCBI taxonomy): domain Eukaryota; kingdom Metazoa; phylum Chordata; class Actinopteri; order Syngnathiformes; family Syngnathidae; genus Nerophis; species Nerophis lumbriciformis. Next base: position 462,563 of record NC_084578.2, on the reverse strand, counting down.
CTTCCTGTTACACTTCCTGCTACACTTCCTGTTACACTTCCTGCTACACTTCCTGTTACACTTCCTGCTACACTTCCTGCTCCACTTTCTGCTCCACTTCCTATTACACTTCCTGTTACACTTCCTGCTCCACTTCCTGCTACACATCTTGCTGCTACACTTCCTGTTACACTTCCTGCTCCATTCCTGCTGCACTGCACTTCCTGCTCCACTTCCTGTTACACTTCCTGCTCCACTTCATGTTACACTTCCTGCTCCACTTCCTGCTACACATCTTGCTGCTCCACTTCCTGCTCCACTTTCTGCTCCACTTCCTATTACACTTCCTGCTCCACTTCCTGCTACACACCTTGCTGCTACACTTCCTGTTACACTTCCTGCTCCATTCCTGCTGCACTGCACTTCCTGTTACACTTCCTGCTCCACTTCATGTTACACTTCCTGCTCCACTTCCTGCTACACATCTTGCTGCTCCACTTCCTGCTCCACTTCCTGATGCACTTCCTGCTCCACTTCCTGTTACACTTCCTGCTCCACTTCATGTTACACTTCCTGCTCCACTTCCTGCTGCACTTCCTGCTCCACTTCCTGTTACACTTCCTGCTCCACTTCATGTTACACTTCCTGCTCCACTTCCTGCTACACATCTTGCTGCTGCACTTCCTGCTCCACTTCCTGCTGCACTTCCTGCTCCACTTCCTGTTACACTTCCTGCTCCACTTCATGTTACACTTCCTGCTCCACTTCCTGCTGCACTTCCTGCTCCACTTCCTGTTACACTTCCTGCTCCACTTCATGTTACACTTCCTGCTCCACTTCCTGCTGCACTTCCTGCTCCACTTCCTGTTACACTTCCTGCTCCACTTCCTGTTACACTTCCTGCTCCACTTCATGTTACACTTCCTGCTCCACTTCCTGCTACACATCTTGCTGCTGCACTTCCTGCTCCACTTCCTGCTCCACTTCCTGTTACACTTCCTGCTCCACTTCATGTTACACTTCCTGCTCCATTTCCTGCTGCACTTCCTGTTACACTTCCTGCTCCACTTCCTGCTCCACTTCCTGATCCACTTCCTGTTCCACTTCCTGCTACACTTCCTGCTCCACTTTCTGCTCCACTTCCTGTTGCACTTCCTGTTACACTTCCTGCTGCACTTCATGTTACACTTCCTGCTCCACTTCCTGCTCCACTTCCTGCTGCACTTCCTGTTACACTTCCTGTTACACTTCCTGCTGCACTTTCTGCTCCACTTCCTGTTGCACTTCCTGTTACACTTCCTGTTACACTTCCTGCTGCACTTCATGTTACACTTCCTGCTCCACTTCCTGCTCCACTTCCTGATCCACTTCCTGTTACACTTCCTGCTCCACTTCCTGATCCACTTCCTGTTCCACTTCCTGCTACACTTCCTGCTACACTTTCTGCTCCACTTCCTGTTGCACTTCCTGTTACACTTCCTGCTGCACTTCATGTTACACTTCCTGCTCCACTTCCTGCTGCACTTCCTGTTACACTTCCTGCTGCACTTTCTGCTCCACTTCCTGTTGCACTTCCTGTTACACTTCCTGTTACACTTCCTGCTGCACTTCATGTTACACTTCCTGCTCCACTTCCTGCTCCACTTCCTGTTACACTTCCTGTTACACTTCCTGCTGCACTTCATGTTACACTTCCTGCTCCACTTCCTGCTGTACTTCCTTCTCCACTTCCTATTACACTTCCTGTTACACTTCCTGCTACACATCTTGCTGCTCCACTTCCTGCTGCACTTCCTGCTGCACTTCCTGCTCCACTTCCTGTTACACTTCCTGCTCCACTTCCTGCTGCACTTCCTGCTCCACTTCCTGCTCCACTTCCTATTAAACTTCCTGCTACACATCTTGCTGCTCCACTTCCTGCTCCACTTCCTGTTACACTTCCTGCTCCGCTTCCTGCTGCTGCTCAACTGGCAATTAGAGAACAGAAAAGTATAAAATCACAAGTTTTAGTACACAACTCACTTCCTGCTTACTTGCCACGCAGGGTTAGTCAACTTAGACTAGAACAACACTACTACTTCCTGATCCTTTTACTTAGCTAGCAGACTACTTCCTGGTACATTGTGTTAGCTAGCGAGGTACTTCCTGGTTCTTTTGGTAAGCCAGCAAGCTATTTCCTGGTAGCAGTATTAAAGTAAAAAAGTGTCAAAAGAAGTATTAAAGTGTAAAATGCAGTATTAAAGTGTAAAAAGAAGTATTAAAGTGTAAGAAGAAGTATTAAAGTGTAAGCAGAAGTATTAAAGTGTAAGCAGAAGTATTAAAGTGTAAAAAGAAATATTTAAGCATTAAAGTGTAAAAATAAGTATTAACGTGTTAAAAGAAGTATTAAAAAGAAGTATTAAAGTATTAAAAAGAAGTATTGAAGTGTAAAAAGAAGTATTAAAGTGTAAAAAGAAGTATTAAAGTATTAAATTGTAAAAAGAAGTATTAAAAAGAAGTATTAAAGTGTAAAAAGAAGTATTAAAAAGAAGTATTGAAGTGTAAAAAGAAGTATTAAAGTGTAAAAAGAAGCGAGGCAGTAACGGTTGCACACGACCTCTGACCTTGCAGACGTTGAGGTTCGAGAGCCGCTGTTGCAGTGGCGATGGCAGGAGAACAACGGGAGCGGTGCGGGGGCGGGGCTACGGCAGACCTGCGTCCTATTGGTGCAGAGCGGCGTCCACCTGGCAGGTGACTTCCTGCACAACTCTGCTACCTGGGCTCACGTCACCGTCATGCCTGCCAACTTCAGTCTGCTGATGGACCACGGCAGGCAGAGTCGTGGTAGGAGCGCTCTTCCAATACTCAGATGGCTGTAGGCAACCTCCTGGCTTAACACAACACTTTCTTCATATGTGACAAACAACAACAACATCACACTTGCTTTGGCAAATAAACTTCTTGTTTTGCCAAATAAACTTGTTCTTTTGGCCAATAAACTTGTTGTTTTGGCAAATAAACGTGTTCTTTTGGCCAATAAAGTTGTTGTTTTGGCAAGTAAAGTTGTTGTTTTGGCAAATAAACTTCTTGTTTTGCCAAATAAACGTGTTCTTTTGGCCAATAAAGTTGTTGTTTTGGCAAGTAAAGTTGTTGTTTTGGCCAATAACGTTGGTGTTTTGGCAAATAAACTTGTTTTGGATAATAAAGTTGTTGGTATGGATAATAAAGTTGTTGTTTTGGCAAATAAACTTGTTTTGGCAAATAAAGTTGTTTTGGATAATAAAGTTGTTGGTATGGATAATTAAGTTGTTGTTTTGGCAAATAAACTTGTTTTGGCAAATAAAGTTGTTTTGGATAATAAAGTTGTTGGTATGGATAATAAAGTTGTTGTTTTGGCAAATAAACTTGTTTTGGCAAATAAACTTGTTTTGGATAATAAAGTTGTTGGTATGGATAATAAAGTTGTTGTTTTGGCAAATAAACTTGTTTTGGCAAATAAAGTTGGTGTTTTGGCAAATAAACTTGTTTTGGATAATAAAGTTGTTGGTATGGATAATAAAGTTGTTGTTTTGGCAAATAAACTTGTTTTGGCAAATAAAGTTGTTTTGGATAATAAAGCTGTTGGTATGGATAATAAAGTTGTTGTTTTGGCAAATAAACTTGTTTTGGCAAATAAACTTGTTTTGGATAATAAAGTTGTTGGTATGGATAATAAAGTTGTTGTTTTGGCAAATAAACTTGTTTTGGCAAATAAAGTTGGTGTTTTGGCAAATAAACTTGTTTTGGATAATAAAGTTGTTGGTATGGATAATAAAGTTGTTGTTTTGGCAAATACAGTTGGTGTTTTGGCAAATAAAGTTGGTGTTTTGGCCAATAAAGTTGTTGTTTTGGCAAATAAAGTTGTTGTTTTGGCCAATAAAGTTGTTGTGTTGGCAAATAAAGTTGTTGTTTTGGCAAGTAAAGTTGTTGTTTTGGCCAATAACGTTGGTGTTTTGGCAAATAAACTTGTTTTGCATAATAAAGTTGTTGGTATGGATAATAAAGTTGTTGTTTTGGCAAATAAACTTGTTTTGGCAAATAAAGTTGGTGTTTTGGCAAATAAACTTGTTTTGGATAATAAAGTTGTTGGTATGGATAATAAAGTTGTTGTTTTGGCAAATAAAGTTGTTGTTTTGGCAAATAAAGTTGGTGTTTTGGCAAATAAAGTTGTTGTTTTGGCAAATAAAGTTGTTGTTTTGGCAAATAAAGTTGTTGTTTTGGATACTATTATATTGGGACGGTATAGCTCGGTTGGTAGAGCGGCTGTGCCAGCAACTTGAGGGTTCCAAGTTCGATTCCCGCATCTGCCATCCTAGTCAGTGCCGTTGTGTCCTTGGGCAAGACACTTTTGCCACCCACACTGCTTTCAATGGAACTTACATATTGGTTTTCACTATGTAAAACGCTTTGAGTCACTAGAGAAAAGCGCTATATAAATATAATTCACTTCACTTCACTTGTTTTGGCCAATAAAGTTCTTGGTATGGATAATAAAGTTGTTGGTATGGATAATAAAGTTGTTGTTTTGGCAAATAAAGTTGTTGTTTTGGCTAATAAAGTTGTTGTTTTGGCAAATAAAGTTGTTGTTTTGGCTAATAAAGTTGTTGTTTTGGCAAATAAAGTTGTTGTTTTGGCTAATAAAGTTGTTGTTTTGGCAAATAAAGTTGTTGTTTTGGCTAATAAAGTTGTTGTTTTGGCAAATAAAGTTGTTGTTTTGGCAAATAAAGTTGTTGTTTTGGCTAATAAAGTTGTTGTTTTGGCAAATAAAGTTGTTGTTTTGGCTAATAAAGTTGTTGTTTTGGCAAATAAAGTTGTTGTTTTGGCTAATAAAGTTGTTGTTTTGGCAAATAAAGTTGTTGTTTTGGATAATAAAGTTGTTGTTTTGGCAAATAAAGTTGTTGTTTTGGCAAATAAAGTTGTTGTTTTGGCAAATAAAGTTGCTGTTTTGGCTAATAAAGTTGTTGTTTTGGCTAATAAAGTTGTTGTTTTGGCTAATAAAGTTGTTTTGGCAAATAAAGTTGTTGTTTTGGCTAATAAAGTTGTTGTTTTGGCTAATAAAGTTGTTGTTTTGGCTAATAAAGTTGTTGGTATGGATAATACAGTTGTTGGTATGGATAATAAAGTTGTTGTTTTGGATAATAAAGTTGTTGTTTTGGCAAATAAAGTTGTTGTTTTGGCAAATAAAGTTGTTGTTTTGGCCAATAAAGTTGTTGTTTTGGCAAATAAAGTTGTTGTTTTGGCAAATAAAGTTTTTGTTTTGGCAAATAAAGTTGCTGTTTTGGCAAATAAAGTTGCTGTTTTGGCTAATAAAGTTGTTGTTTTGGCTAATAAAGTTGCTGTTTTGGCAAATAAAGTTGCTGTTTTGGCTAATAAAGTTGTTGTTTTGGCTAATAAAGTTGTTGTTTTGGCTAATAAAGTTGTTGTTTTGGCTAATAAAGTTGTTGGTATGGATAATACAGTTGTTGGTATGGATAATAAAGTTGTTGTTTTGGATAATAAAGTTGTTGTTTTGGCAAATAAAGTTGTTGTTTTGGCAAATAAAGTTGTTGTTTTGGCCAATAAAGTTGTTGTTTTGGCAAATAAAGTTGTTGTTTTGGCAAATAAAGTTGTTGTTTTGGCAAATAAAGTTGTTGTTTTGGCAAATAAAGTTGCTGTTTTGGCAAATAAAGTTGCTGTTTTGGCTAATAAAGTTGTTGTTTTGGCTAATAAAGTTGTTGTTTTGGCTAATAAAGTTGTTGTTTTGGCTAATAAAGTTGTTGTTTGCAAAAGTCTTTTGGTGTGCCGCATCATGAAATGGTGTACCTAATGACATGTCCCGTTGGCATGGTAACGTGAGCCGGTTTCCTGCGCCCAGATGAGGCGTGGCCCCTCCAGGCAGGAAGCAGCAGCGGCGAGCCGTCGGGCTCAGGTGGGGGCCAGCGGGGGGCGGAGTCTGTGGCCAGGTGGGGTCCCGGCCTGCAGATGGCGCTGGTCAACACGCTGGTCTTCAAGGGGGTGTGGCAGAAGCAGTTCTCCTTCAGCAGCACTCTCAACTTACCCTTCGTCCTGGCAGACGGCACCCCCATCAAAGTACCCATGATGCATCAGGCCACCCAGGTGGGTTTTGGTAAGTCTCTTCCAGGGTCCACCATGTCTTCTGGCTGCCTTTCAAGTGGAAAAAGAAGCCATGCAGTAGTCCAGTCTCAAAATAAATATTCACATGTAAAAAGAAGTATGGGGATAGGCTCCTCCCACCTCCAAAGACATGCACCTGGGGATAGGCTCCTCCCACCTCCAAAGACATGCACCTGGGGATAGGCTCCTCCCACCTCCAAAGACATGCACCTGGGGATAGGCCCCTCCCACCTCCAAAGACATGCACCTGGGGATAGGCCCCTCCCACCTCCAAAGACATGCACCTGGGGATAGGCCCCTCCCACTTCCAAAGACATGCACCTGGGGATAGGCTCCTCCCACCTCCAAAGACATGCACCTGGGGATAGGTTGATTGGCAACACTAAATGGTCCCTAGTGTGTGAATGTTGTCTGTCTATCTGTGTTGGCCCTGTGATGAGGTGGCGACTTGTCCAGGGTGTACACCGCCTTCCGCCCGATTGTAGCTGTGATAGGCTCCAGCGCCCCCCGCGACCCCGAAGGGAGTAAGCGGTAGAAAATGGATGGATGGTGTACAAAGAACTATTCACGTGTTAAAAGAAGTATTAAAGTGTAAAAAGAAGTGCAAAAATGTGTATTGAAGTGTTACAATCAGTATTGAAGTGTAAACATGTTTATTGTAGGAAGTGTACAAAAGTGTAACAAGAAATCCTATAATATATACAAGTATATATATGTAATTATTTATATATATACATACAATATGTGTATATATATATATAGTATATAAAAGTGTAAAAACGTGTAATAATATATACAAGTATATATATGTAAATATATATATATATACATACAATATGTGTATATATATATATATATATATAGTATAAAAAAGTGCAACAAATGTGTAATAGTATATAAAAGTATATATATATAATATATAAAAGTGTAGAAATGTGTAATAGTGTATAAAAGTATGTATATATAGTATATAAAAGTATGTATATGTAGTATATAAAAGTATGTATATATATAGTAAATAAAAGTATGTACAGTATATATAGTAAATAAAAGTATATATATAGTAAATAAAAGTATGTATATATAGTACATAAAAGTATGTATATGTAGTATATAAAAGTATGTATATATATAGTAAATAAAAGTATGTATATATAGTACATAAAAGTATGTATATGTAGTATATAAAAGTATGTATATATATAGTAAATAAAAGTATGTACAGTATATATAGTAAATAAAAGTATATATATAGTAAATAAAAGTATGTATATATAGTATATAAAAGTATGTATATATAGTAAATACAAGTATGTATATATAGTATATAAAAGTATGTACATATATATATATATAGTAAATAAAAGTATGTATATATAGTATATAAAAGTATGTATATATAGTATATAAAAGTATGTACATATATACATAGTATATAAAAGTATGTATGTATATATATATATAGTAAATAAAAGTATATAAAAGAGTATGAATGTGTCCACCAGGTGAGTTCAGGACGGGGTCAGAGCACAGGTACGCAGTGTTGGAGCTGCCTTACCTGAGTCCCTACCTGAGCCTCCAGGTGGTGCTGCCACGTGACAAGAAGACGCCGCTGTCCTCGCTGGAGACGCAGCTCAGTGTGGGTCACATGACCTCCTGGGAGGCGGGCCTGAGACGGACCAAGATGGACGTCTTCCTGCCCAGGTGACAGTCTCACCTGGAAGCACACCTTGTTGTTGTGGTTCTTGTTGTGTGATGCGTGTGTGTGTGTGTGTGTGTGTGTGTGTGTGTGTGTGTGTGTGTGTGTGTGTGTGTGTGTGTGTGTGTGTGTGTGTGTGTGTGTGCAGGTTCAACCTCCGCAACAAGTTCAACTTGAGGTGGTCACTTCCTGTCCTGGGCGTCACCCACCTCTTTAGCCCCGCCCACGCCAACTTCTCTGGAATGTCACAGGACGCCGTCTACGTGTCAGACGCCTTCCATGACGTCACCATCCAGGTGACCGAGGACGGCACAAAGGCTGCTGCTGCCACAGGTGTACTTGTACTCATTAAGTGCACTTTCAATCATTCAAGTACACTGTGGAGTACTACTACCAAGTCTACTTTCAATCATTCAAGTACACTGTGTAGTACTACTACCAAGTCTACTTTCAATCATTCAAGTACACTGTGGAGTACTACTACCAAGTCTACTTTCAATCATTCAAGTACACTGTGTAGTACTACTACCAAGTCTACTTTCAATCATTCAAGTACACTGTGTAGTACTACTACCAAGTCTACTTTCAATCATTCAAGTACACTGTGGAGTACTACTACCAAGTCTACTTTCAATCATTCAAGTATACTGTGTAGTACTACTACCAAGTCTACTTTCAATCATTCAAGTACACTGTGGAGTACTACTACCAAGTCTACTTTCAATCATTCAAGTATACTGTGTAGTACTACTACCAAGTCTACTTTCAATCATTCAAGTATACTGTGTAGTACTACTACCAAGTCTACTTTCAATCATTCAAGTATACTGTGTAGTACTACTACCAAGTCTACTTTCAATCATTCAAGTACACTGTGGAGTACTACTACCAAGTCTACTTTCAATCATTCAAGTATACTGTGTAGTACTACTACCAAGTCTACTTTCAATCATTCAAGTACACTGTGGAGTACTACTACCAAGTCTACTTTCAATCATTCAAGTGTACTGTGTAGTACTACTACCAAGTCTACTTTCAATCATTCAATATATATATAAATAATACTGTAAATAATATAAATACTGTAAATGTAAATAATACTATAAATAATGTAAATAATACTGTAAATAATAATGTAAATAATACTGTAAATAATATACTGTAAATAATGATATAAATACTGTAAATGTAAATAATACTATAAATAACAATGTAAATAATACTGTAACTAATAATGTAAATAATACTGTAACTAATAATGTCAATAATACTGCAAATAATAATGTAAATAATAATACAACAATGTAAATAATAATATAACAATGTAAATAATTCTGTAAATAATACGATAAATATAAATAATGTAAATACTGTAAATAACAAAGTAAATAATACTGTAAATAAAGTAAATATAATGTAAATAATACTGTAAATAATAATATAATAATGTAAATAATAATGTGACTAATACTATAAATAACAATGTAAATAATACTGTAACTAATCATGTAAATAATACTGCAAATAACAATGTAATTACTACTGTAGATAATAATGTAAACACTGTAAATAATAATGGATGTTGTTGAGTGCTGATGAGCTAACATGAGTGTACTTGTGCAGCCATGGTTCTAACATGAGTGTACTTGTGTAGCCACGGTTCTAACATGAGTGTACTTGTGTAGCCACGGTTCTAACATGAGTGTACTTGTGCAGCCATGGTTCTAACATGAGTGTACTTGTGCAGCCACGGTTCTAACATGAGTGTACTTGTGCAGTCACGGTTCTAACATGAGTGTACTTGTGCAGCCATGGTTCTAACATGAGTGTACTTGTGCAGCCATGGTTCTAACATGAGTGTACTTGTGCAGCCACGGTTCTAACATGAGTGTACTTGTGCAGCCACGGTTCTAACATGAGTGTACTTGTGCAGCCACGGTTCTAACATGAGTGTACTTGTGCAGCCACGGTTCTAACATGAGTGTACTTGTGCAGCCACGGTTCTAACATGAGTGTACTTGTGCAGCCACGGTTCTAACATGAGTGTACTTGTGCAGCCACGGTTCTAACATGAGTGTACTTGTGCAGCCACGGTTCTAACATGAGTGTACTTGTGCAGCCACGGTTCTAACATGAGTGTACTTGTGCAGTCACGGTTCTAACATGAGTGTACTTGTGCAGCCACGGTTCTAACATGAGTGTACTTGTGCAGCCACGGTTCTAACATGAGTGTACTTGTGCAGCCACGGTTCTAACATGAGTGTACTTGTGCAGCCACGGTTCTAACATGAGTGTACTTGTGCAGCCACGGTTCTAACATGAGTGTACTTGTGCAGCCACGGTTCTAACATGAGTGTACTTGTGTAGCCACGGTTCTAACATGAGTGTACTTGTGCAGCCACGGTTCTAACATGAGTGTACTTGTGCAGCCACGGTTCTAACATGAGTGTACTTGTGCAGCCACGGTTCTAACATGAGTGTACTTGTGTAGCCACGGTTCTAACATGAGTGTACTTGTGCAGCCACGGTTCTAACATGAGTGTACTTGTGTAGCCACGGTTCTAACATGAGTGTACTTGTGCAGTCACGGTTCTAACATGAGTGTACTTGTGCAGCCACGGTTCTAACATGAGTGTACTTGTGTAGCCACGGTTCTAACATGAGTGTACTTGTGCAGCCACGGTTCTAACATGAGTGTACTTGTGCAGCCACGTTTCTAACATGAGTGTACTTGTGCAGCCACGGTTCTAACATGAGTGTACTTGTGCAGCCACGGTTCTAACATGAGTGTACTTGTGCAGCCACGGTTCTAACATGAGTGTACTTGTGCAGCCATGGTTCTTCTGAAACGCTCCAGAGCTGCAGTCTTCAAGGTGGATCGTCCCTTCCTGTTCATGCTGAGACACATGAGAACTGGTACATGTTGATGTTTTACTCCTTCATCTTTTTTATTTGTCATCCACTAAATGATGTGAAATATAACCTTCTTCTGAGTTTTGATACAACAATGACGTGTATAAAGGTTGTGTAGTTTTGATACAACAATGACATGTAAAAATGTTGTGTAGTTTTGATACAACAATGACGTGTATAAAGGTTGTGTAGTTTTGATACAACAATGACATGTAAAAATGTTGTGTAGTTTTGATACAACAATGACGTGTAAAAATGTTGTGTAGTTTTGATACAACAATGACTTGTAGAAAGGTTGTGGAGTTTTGATACAACAATGACGTGTAGAAAAGTTGTGTAGTTTTGATACAACAATGACGTGTAGAAAAGTTGTGTACTTTTGATACAACAATGACATGTAAAAATGTTGTGTAGTTTTGATACAACAATGATGTGTATAAAGGTTGTGTAGTTTTGATACAACAATGACATGTAAAAATGTTGTGTAGTTTTGATACAACAATGACGTGTAAAAATGTTGTGTAGTTTTGATACAACAATGACTTGTAGAAAGGTTGTGGAGTTTTGATACAACAATGACGTGTAGAAAAGTTGTGTAGTTTTGATACAACAATGACGTGTAGAAAAGTTGTGTACTTTTGATACAACAATGACATGTAAAAATGTTGTGTAGTTTTGATACAACAATGACGTGTAGAAAAGTTGTGTAGTTTTGATACAACAATGACTTGTAGAAAGGTTGTGGAGTTTTGATACAACAATGACGTGTAGAAAAGTTGTGTAGTTTTGATACAACAATGACTTGTAGAAAGGTTGTGGAGTTTTGATACAACAATGACGTGTAGAAAAGTTGTGTAGTTTTGATACAACAATGACATGTAAAAATGTTGTGTAGTTTTGATACAACAATGACGTGTATAAAGGTTGTGTAGTTTTGATACAACAATGACATGTGAAAATGTTGTGTAGTTTTGATACAACAATGATGTGTAAAAATGTTGAGTAGTTTTGATACAACAATGACTTGTAGAAAGGTTGTGGAGTTTTGATACAACAATGACGTGTAGAAAAGTTGTGTAGTTTTGATACACCAATGACGTGTAGAAAAGTTGTGTAGTTTTGATACAACAATGACTTGTAGAAAGGTTGTGGAGTTTTGATACAACAATGACGTGTAGAAAAGTTGTGTAGTTTTGATACAACAATGACTTGTAGAAAGGTTGTGGAGTTTTGATACAACAATGACGTGTAGAAAAGTTGTGTAGTTTTGATACAACAATGACATGTAAAAATGTTGTGTAGTTTTGATACAACAATGACGTGTATAAAGGTTGTGTAGTTTTGATACAACAATGACGTGTGAAAATGTTGTGTAGTTTTGATACAACAATGACGTGTAAAAATGTTGTGTAGTTTTAATACAACAATGACGTGTGTATTCATATTATGAAGGTGTATTCAGGTGTACTGGAGAGGATAGTGGAACCTCAGATTCAGGAGGAACAGTGTGGTTTTGGTCCTGGTGGTGGAACCATACTTGCCAATCTTGAGACCTCCGAATTCGGGAGATGGGGGGCGGGGTTGAGGTGTGTGTGTGTGTGGGGGGGTGGCATAGTGTAGCGTCCCGGAAGAGTTAGTGCTGCAAGGGATTCTGGGTATTTGTTCTGTTGTGTTGTGTTTATGTTGTGTTACGGTGCGGATGTTCTCCCGAAATGTATTTGTCATTCTTGTTTGGTGTGGGTTCACAGTGTGGCGCATATTCGTAACAGTGTTAAAGTTGTTTATACGGCCACCCTCAGTGTGGCCTGTATGGCTGTTGACCAAGTATGCATAGCATTCACGTATATATGTGTTTGTAGAAGTTACTGGGCCGGCACGCTGTTTGAATGGAGGAAAAGCGGACGTGACAACAGGTTGTAGAGGACGCTAAAGGCAGTGCCTTTAAGGCACGCCCCCAATAATGTTGTCCTGGTGGAAATCGGGAGACATTCGTGACAATGGTTGCTCCGGGAGATTTTCAGGAGGGGCCCTGAAATTTGGGAGTCTCCCGGAAAAATCGGGAGGGTTGGCAAGTATGGGTGGAACTGTAGACCAGCTCTATACTCTGGGCAGGGTCCTTGAGGGTGCATGGGAGTTTGCCCAACCCGTCTACATGTGCTTTGTGGACTTGGAGAAGGCATTGGACCGTGTCCCTCAGGAAGTCCTGTGGGGAGTCCTCAGAGAGTATGGGGTATGGGACTGTCTGATTGTGGTGGTCCACTCCCTGTATGATCAGTGTCAGAGCTTGGTCCGCTCCCTGTATGATCAGTGTCAGAGCTTGGTCCACTCCCTGTATGATCAGTGTCAGAACTTGGTCCACTCCCTGTATGATCAGTGTCAGAACTTGGTCCACTCCCTGTATGATCAGTGTCAGAACTTGGTCCACTCCCTGTATGATCAGTGTCAGAGCTTGGTCCACTCCTTGTATGATCAGTGTCAGAGCTTGGTCCACTCCTTGTATGATCAGTGTCAGAACTTGGTCCACTCCTTGTATGATCAGTGTCAGAACTTGGTCCACTCCCTGTATGATCAGTGTCAGAGCTTGGTCCACTCCTTGTATGATCAGTGTCAGAGCTTGGTCCACTCCTTGTATGATCAGTGTCAGAACTTGGTCCACTCCCTGTATGATCAGTGTCAGAGCTTGGTCCACTCCTTGTATGATCAGTGTCAGAGCTTGGTCCACTCCTTGTATGATCAGTGTCAGAACTTGGTCCACTCCCTGTATGATCAGTGTCAGAACTTGGTCCACTCCCTGTATGATCAGTGTCAGAACTTGGTCCACTCCCTGTATGATCAGTGTCAGAGCTTGGTCCGCTCCCTGTATGATCAGTGTCAGAGCTTGGTCCACTCCCTGTATGATCAGTGTCAGAACTTGGTCCACTCCCTGTATGATCAGTGTCAGAACTTGGTCCACTCCCTGTATGATCAGTGTCAGAACTTGGTCCACTCCCTGTATGATCAGTGTCAGAACTTGGTCCACTCCCTGTATGATCAGTGTCAGAGCTTGGTCCACTCCTTGTATGATCAGTGTCAGAGCTTGGTCCACTCCTTGTATGATCAGTGTCAGAACTTGGTCCGCTCCCTGTACGATCAGTGTCAGAGCTTGGTCCGCTCCCTGTATGATCAGTGTCAGAACTTGGTCCACTCCCTGTATGATCAGTGTCAGAACTTGGTCCACTCCCTGTATGATCAGTGTCAGAACTTGGTCCACTCCCTGTATGATCAGTGTCAGAACTTGGTCCACTCCCTGTATGATCAGTGTCAGAGCTTGGTCCGCTCCCTGTATGATCAGTGTCAGAACTTGGTCCACTCCCTGTATGATCAGTGTCAGAACTTGGTCCACTCCCTGTATGATCAGTGTCAGAACTTGGTCCACTCCCTGTATGATCAGTGTCAGAACTTGGTCCACTCCCTGTATGATCAGTGTCAGAACTTGGTCCACTCCCTGTATGATCAGTGTCAGAGCTTGGTCCACTCCCTGTATGATCAGTGTCAGAACTTGGTCCGCTCCCTGTATGATCAGTGTCAGAACTTGGTCCACTTGCTGTATGATCAGTGTCAGAACTTGGTCCACTCCCTGTATGATCAGTGTCAGAACTTGGTCCACTCCCTGTATGATCAGTGTCAGAGCTTGGTCCGCTCCCTGTATGATCAGTGTCAGAACTTGGTCCACTCCCTGTATGATCAGTGTCAGAACTTGGTCCACTCCCTGTATGATCAGTGTCAGAACTTGGTCCACTCCCTGTATGATCAGTGTCAGAACTTGGTCCACTCCCTGTATGATCAGTGTCAGAACTTGGTCCACTCCCTGTATGATCAGTGTCAGAGCTTGGTCCACTCCTTGTATGATCAGTGTCAGAGCTTGGTCCACTCCTTGTATGATCAGTGTCAGAACTTGGTCCGCTCCCTGTACGATCAGTGTCAGAGCTTGGTCCGCTCCCTGTATGATCAGTGTCAGAACTTGGTCCACTCCCTGTATGATCAGTGTCAGAACTTGGTCCACTCCCTGTATGATCAGTGTCAGAACTTGGTCCACTCCCTGTATGATCAGTGTCAGAACTTGGTCCACTCCCTGTATGATCAGTGTCAGAACTTGGTCCACTCCCTGTATGATCAGTGTCAGAGCTTGGTCCACTCCCTGTATGATCAGTGTCAGAACTTGGTCCGCTCCCTGTATGATCAGTGTCAGAACTTGGTCCACTTGCTGTATGATCAGTGTCAGAACTTGGTCCACTCCCTGTATGATCAGTGTCAGAACTTGGTCCACTCCCTGTATGATCAGTGTCAGAGCTTGGTCCGCTCCCTGTATGATCAGTGTCAGAACTTGGTCCACTCCCTGTATGATCAGTGTCAGAACTTGGTCCACTCCCTGTATGATCAGTGTCAGAGCTTGGTCCGCATTGCCGGCAGTAAGTCGGACACGTTTCCAGTGAGGGTTGGACTCCGCCAAGGCTGCCCTTTGTCACCCATTCTGTTCTGAACTTTTATGGACAGAATTTCTAGGCACAGTCAAGGCGTTGAGGGGATCCGGTTTGGTGGCTGCAGGATTAGGTCTCTGCTTTTTGCAGATGATGTGGTCCTGATGGCTTCATCTGGCCAGGATCTTCAGCTCTCGCTGGATCGGTTCGCTGCCGAGTGTGAAGCGACTGGTATGAGAATCATCATCTCCAAGTCCGAGTCCATTGTTCTCGCCCGGGAAAGGATGGAATGCCATCTCCAGGTTGGGGAGAAGATCGTGCCCCAAGTGGAGAAGTTCAAGTACCTAGGAGTCTTGTTGACGAGTGAGGGAAGAGTGGATGGTGAGATCGACAGGTGGATCGGTGCAGCGTCTTCAGTAATGTGGACGCTGTATCGATCCGTTGTGGTGAAGAAGGAGCTGAGCCGGAAGGCAAAACTCTCAATTTAGCGGTCCATCTACGTTCCCATCCTCACCTATGGTCATGAGCTTTGGGTTATGAGCGAAAGGACAAGATCACGGGTACAAGCGGCCCAAATGAGTTTCCTCCGCCGGGTGGCGGGTCTCTCCCTTAGAGATAGGGTGAGAAGCTCTGTCATCCGGGGGGAGCTCAAAGTAAAGCCGCTGCTCCTCCACATGGAGAGGAGCCAGATGAGGTGGTTCGGGCATCTGGTCAGGATGCCACCCGAACGCCTCCCTAGGGAGGTGTTTAGGGCACGCCTGACCGGTAGGAGGCCACGGGGAAGACCCAAGACATGTTGGGAAGACTATGTCTCCCGGCTGGCCTGGGAACGCCTCAGGAGCTGGACCAAGTGGCTGGGGAGAGGGAAGTCTGGGCTTCTCTGCTTAGGCTGCTGCCCCCGTGACCCGATCTCGGATAAGCGGAACAAATGGATGGATGGATGGATCTAAAACAATAGTACTCTTTAATCTAAAACAATATTACTCTTTTTGTGTCATTTCAGGATCCATCTTGTTTATTGGCAGAGTGATGAACCCATCAGAGCTATGACCTGTTACACACACACACACACACACACACACACACACACACACACACACACACACACACACACACACACACACACACACACACACACACACACAGTATTTATAGTGGTACGTGCAGGAGAGGGACAGTATTTATTTATGTATATATATATATATATATATATATATATATATATATATATGTGTGTGTGTGTGTGTGTGTGTGTGTGTGTGCGTGTAAATAAACTTTTTTAACCCTTGCTGTGTTTTTCCTTCAATAGTTGATAACTTGTGTAAAAAAGGCTGAGATCTAATGAAAGGATATATATATATATATATATATATATATATATATATATATATATATATATATATATATATATATATATATATATATGTTTATAAATGAAATATTGAAATACAATGTGTAGTTGGTGTGAGGTGAAGACTTGATTCATCATGACTGTGGAAAATAGATTTATTGATGGAAATACTTACAAAAGGTTTGTCCACCATCTTTAAATATGTTATGTACACTAACTTTACAAAATACTGCTCACCAATGGCAGATCTTTTGGTCCACATCCAAAAACCACTTGTGATTACAAAAATAACAAGTGCATTGTGGGTAAGTGACTTGAATGGAGGAGGCGGAGCTTGTCACATGTATGAGTCACTTCCTGTTGACCAATCACATTGCTTCATAGACCACAGTCCCTCTGAGTGATGCTTTCATGTCATGTGACCTTTCACTCGCCTGATGACCAGCAGGACTAGTTAACTAGCTAAATATCAACTACTAGTCATTCACTCCTTCATTGCTTGTCAACCAGGACTCAGCAATGATTGGTTAACTAGTTGAAGGTGACTACTAGTCATTGACTCTTTCATTGCTTATCAATCATGACTCAGCAATGATTGGTTAACTAGTTGAAGGTCACTACTAGTCATTCACTCTTTCATTGCTTATCAATCATGACTTAGCAATGATTGGTTAACTTGTTAAAGGTGACTACTAGTCATTCACTTCTTCATTGCTTGTCAATCATGACTTGGCAATGATTGGTTAACTAGTCAAAGGTCAAGTACTAGTCATTTACTCTTTAATTGCTTGTCAATCATGACACAGCAATGGTTGGTTAACTAGTTAAAGGTTGACTAGTAGTCATTCACTCCTGTATTGCTTGTCAATCTGTTGCTTCTCTGTTGATCACCTTTTTGTCTCCCTTGGACTGACCATCGCTCACTCACTCACTCTTTCAGTCTCTTCATCAACAGTAAATCACCATTAGGTCACCACTAGACAACCAGCAGGTCACAAGGTATCACTAGTCAGTCACCACTCTTTCACTGGTTGGTACGCAGTCGGTCATCGGTACACCACCACTCAATCATCAGAAGGTCACCAGTCAAACACTAGCAGTTCACAAGTCAATCACCAGAAGATCACTGGTAGGTCACCAGTCAAACACTAGCAGATTACCAGTGAATCACCAGAAGATCACTGGTAGGTCACCAGTCAAACACTAGCAGATCACCAGTCAAACACCAGAAGATCACTGGTAAGTCACCAGTCAATTAGCAGAAGATAACTGGTAAGTCACCAGTCAATCAGCAGAAATCACTGGTAAGTCACCAGCCCATCGGCAGAAGATCAATGGCAAATCACCAGTCAATCACCAGTAGATCACTCAAACACTAGTAGATCACTGGTAAGTCCCCAGTCAATCACCAGTAGATCTCTGGTAAATCACCAAACACTAGTAGATCACCAGTCAATCACTGGTAAGTCACCAGTCAATCACTGGTAAGTCACCAGTCAATCACCAGTAGATCACAGGTAAGTCACCAGTAGATCACTGGTAAGTCCCCAGTCAATCACCAGTAGATCACTGGAAAGTCCCCAGTCAATCACCAAATGGTCACTGGTAAGTCACCAGTCAATCACCAAAAGGTGACTGGTAAGTCACCAGTCAATCAGCAGAAGATCACTGGTAAGTCACCAGTCATTCAGCAGAAGATCACTGGTAAGTCACCAGTCAATCAGCAGAAGATCACTGGTAAGTCACCAGTAAATCAGCAGAAGATCACTTGTAAGTCACCAGTCAATCACCAGAAGATCACTGGTAAGTCACCAATCAATCAGCAGAAGATCACTGGTAAATCACCGGTCATTCAGCAGTAGATCACTGGTAAATCACAAGTAAATTAGCAGAAGATCACTGGTAAGTCACCAGTCAATCACCGATAGATCACCAGTCAATCACTGATAAGTCACTAGTAAATCACCAGAAGATCACTAGTAAGTCACCAGAAGATCATTGGTAAGTCACCAGTCAATAACCTGTAAATCACTGGTAGGTCACCAGTCAATAACCAGAAGATCACTGGTAATTCACCCGCCAACAACCTATAGATCACTGGTAGGTCACCATACAATAACCTGTAGGTCTTTAGTCAAACACCAGCAGATCACCAGCCAGTCACCGGTAGGCTGCTAGTTGATCAGTGGGAGGTCACCAGTCAATCGCCGGTAGATCATCTGTCAATCACCGGTGGATCACTGGTAGGTCACCAGTCAATCAATAGTAGGTCACTGGCAGGTTGCCAGTAGATCATCAGTAGGTCACCAGTCAATCACCGGCATGTTGCCAGTAGATCACCAGTCAATCACCGGCAGGTCGGCAGTAGATCACCAGTCAATCACCAGTAGATTACTGGCAGGTCGGCAGTAGATCAGCAGTCAATCACCAGTAGATCACTGGCAGGTCACCAGTCAAACACCAGTAGATCACTGGCAGGTCACCAGTCAATCACTGTCAGGTTGCCTGTAGATCACTGGCAGGTGGCCAGTAGATCACTGGCAGGTCACCAGTCAGTCGCCAGTAGGTCACTGGCAGGTCAACAGTCAATCATCAGAAGGTCACCAGTCAATCACTGGCAGGTTGTCAGTAGATCACTGGCAAGTCACCAGTAGGTCACTGGCAGGTCACCAGTAGGTCACTGGCAGGTCAACAGTCAATCATCAGAATGTCACCAGTCAATCACTGGCAGGTTGCCAGTAGATCACTGGCAGGTCACCAGTCAGTCACTGGCAGGTCAACAGTCAATCATCAGAAGGTCACCAGTCAATCACTGGCAGGTCGCCAGTAGATCACCGGTAGGTCGGCAGTAGATCACTGGCAGGTCAGCAGTAGATCACCAGCAGATCACCGGCAAGTCGGCAGTAGATCACCGGCAGGTCGGCAGTAGATTGCCAGTAGATCACTGGCAGGTCAGCAGTAGATCACCGGCATGTCGGCAGTAGATCATCGGTCAGTCAATAATGGTTGCTGTGACGACACTTAGTGGTGGACACTGAATCACAGGTCAGAAGACAATTGATTGTTTAGTCAATCATTCAGAATGACTGGACTATTTTCTCGTCAATCAATCAATCAATCAATCAATCCTTAGCTTCTGTCAGCAGTTGCCAGGTCAACATGAGTTATAGGATTCTTCAATGCCGTTTGGGTGACCAAGTACTTGCTGGACAGTTGACTCACATCAGCTGGCAGGTAAACAATCACCTGTCGGCGGCCATCTTTGCTTGACCCTGACAGTGATCGGTCATTGGATGGTCAGTCACTTCTTAGTGGTTATTGATCACCAATCGCTCTTTGACACAAAGCAAAAGAAGGGTCATGTGATCCTTAGGTCTTGTCACTTAGTTGGATGAAAAGAAGCACATCAAGTCCACTTGGAGCCGGAGGAGGTCAAAGTGCGTCCACATGGTTCATAGTGGATCGGTTGTGGATTTCCTCCAGGAAGTTCTCCAGCTGCTCGATGAGAACTCGCTTCTTGAACCTTTTTACAAACAAAGATGCAGGTTATTAAAAGGTGAGGTGTGTAGATGGAGCATGGAGTTATCAAATATGTTTTTACAAACAAAGATATTAAAGATTATTAAAGGTGAGGTGTGTAGATGGAGCATGGAGTTATCAAATATGTTTTTACAAACAAAGATGCAGGTTATTAAAGGTGAGGTGTGTAGATGGAGCATGGAGTTATCAAATATGACAAGAGTGAAAGTAGTCATTGTTAGTTATGTTCTATATATTTACTTGTCTTTGATGTATTTCTGAGTTTGAAGTACAACAACTGTGTCATCCTAAATCATTTCAACTATTTCATTGTTGTGTTACTTTATTCTGACAACCTGCCAGCATCTGAGGTGAAAAACATCAAATCATCATTCTTATTTTGCACTGAACAGTGTGAACCTTTTACTTGACTCTCTAGTACAACTTATACACAAACTTTTTTGCCATAATGTAGCCTTTCTAACACGCTTCTGCCATGGACACTTTCAAACCAAAATGAATTGACACCTAGTGGTCACAATAGTATAGATAATGACCCAGTAGGTTGAATGATGCAGACACGTTTGTTACTGGATATTGGATACGCCTTGGAGACTTTTTATGTGTAAGTAATATTTCATACTTGTTTATATTGTCAAATGTCACCTCTTATTGTTCAATGATTATTACTTATGTCAAGCTTGTGTGCTATTGTGTGCTTAGCTGTTGTGTAGCCTATATCCCAGCATGTTTAGCTTTTGTAAATGACTTTGACAAAATGGTGTGTTTATTGGTGAACATTTAGATCTTAACTGTCTGTCAGCTTTGTACAAGTAAACATTCGGCTTATATCACACACAAGCAAACACTCGGCTTGTATTGCACATGATATCCCACACAAGTAAACACGCTGCAAGACTGCTTGTATCGCACATTATATCACACAAGTAAACACTCGGCTTGTATCGCACATGATATCCCACACAAGTAAACACGCTGCAAGACTGCTTGTATCGCACATTATATCACACAAAAGTAAACACTCGGCTTGTATCGCACATGATATCACACACAAGTAAATACGCTACAAGACTGCTAGTATCGCACATAATATCACACTCAAGTAAACACTCGGCTTGTATCGCACATGATATCACACACAAGTATATCACACATGATATCACACACAAGTAAACATTCGGCTTGTATCGCACATGATATCACACACAAGCAAACACACTGCAAGACTGCTTGTATCGCACATGATATCACATACAAGTAAACACTCTGCAGGACTGCTTGTATTGCACATGATATCACACAAGTAAACACTCGGCTTGTATCCCACATGATATCACACACAAGTAAACACTCTGCTTGTATCGCACCTGATATCACACACAAGTAAACACGCTGCAAGACTGCTTGTATCGCACATGATATCA
This sequence comes from Nerophis lumbriciformis, assembly GCF_033978685.3. Classification (NCBI taxonomy): domain Eukaryota; kingdom Metazoa; phylum Chordata; class Actinopteri; order Syngnathiformes; family Syngnathidae; genus Nerophis; species Nerophis lumbriciformis. Next base: position 441,068 of record NC_084578.2, on the reverse strand, counting down.
CTAACAAGTAAAAACTCTGCAGGACTGCTTGTATCACACACAAGTAAACACTGGGCTTGTATCGCACCTGATGTCACACACAAGTAAATACTGTGCAGGAGTGGTACGGCCAAAATAGTGCTGATTATTTAGTGTGAATGAAAAGATCTTTGAACAAACAGTAATGTCCTACCTGGCCGCCTCCTTGATGATGTTTTGGAGGAAGATGAGGCGAGTGTCCAGAGTGCCTTGAATCTGCTTCAGGAAGTAGAAGATCTTGTCGTAGTCTGGAGAGCAAGCAGAAAGATGTGAGGTGTAGTACCCAGAGGAGCCACTAGAGGACGGGCAGGAGAAGCATGTTTATCACAGAGGAGTGTCTCCGGGCCATCTGCTCAATGATTGGTCAAAAGGCAGTCACGTGACTGCTACTAACTGTGAGATGATGCTATGTTTGCTGCACTTGCTCATGCTTTTACACTCCACAGATCATGAAGATTTGGGCAAAATGGGGTTAAGGAGTTGGTTTTTTTGCTCCTTCTGTGTATTTTTTTAGGTGTATTCAAATGATACTTTGTTTTGTTGTAAGTTTATGAGTGCAGGATGTTTACAACTATATATAGACATACTATTTGTCTTTATTTGGTCAGACAAACTAACCAAATAACTCAATAGTTTACAACTACATATAGAGCTATTATTTGGTGATAAGAACTGCAACTGGTGGCAAACATGGCGCCTGTTTAGTGGTTTCTTACATCTGCCAGGCTTCCTGATCTCCCTGGTGATGAGTGTCCTCAGCTCGTTGTTCACCTTGGTGGTCTCAGTGTGGATGTGTTTCTTCAGGGCGGCAGGCGAGAGGTACCGGGGTGGCTGATCCAGTCCGTCCACCAGAATCACCTCCTCCTCCTCCTCCTCCTCCACCGCTTCCACCTCCTCCTCCTCCTCCTCCTGCTGCTGCTGCTCACCGTTCTCCTCCTCCTCATCCCCATACTGGAGGTCCTGCTGGTATGCCGATGAGTGGTTCTCTTGAGGTTCTGAGTCGGAGCTTCTTTCTGGGCTGCAGTGGTTCCGATGGAGGTGGTTGACCATGGGATGGGGTTCTGCTTCTTCATCACTCATGTCCACGTCTGGAAGAGAAAAGCCAGTTGAGTGATGTGTGTCAGTCCCATGAGGACAGGAGCATGTGCATCAGACCTGAGGTGGACCGAGGACTGACAGGGGGCGTGTAGGCGTGACCCAGGCGCAGCAAAGGTGACATGCAGCGTCTCCTCTTGGGCCCGCCTCCTGTCATGTTGTCTGATGGCCTCTTGCCTTTGTTCTCCTTTGGGCTGGTGACGAACTCATCGGCCTCGTCGATCATCATTCCCTGAGGAGGCAAAGGCGTGACAATCTTCTCCAAGGAGGTTCAATGTGAGTCAGAGACCAGCACACCTTCTTGTCCAACTTGAAGGGGTTGCCGAAGGTGTGCAGGCGTTTGGGCTGCTCGGGGTCGGCGTCCCTCAGGGGCTGAGGAGCAGCTTTCAGGAAGTCCTGGTAGTTCCCCATCTGGGCGATGGGGACGCTGTGGAGCTGATCTGTGGAGCAGGACCATTAGGAAGGTCCCATCATGTGTTCATGTACACACTTCTATATGCTGCTGCCATGAAGACACATGATCATGTACAAACCCCGTTTCCATAAATGATAAATAAATGGGTTGTACTTGTATAGCGCTTTTCTACCTTCAAGGTACTCAAAGCGCTTTGACATTACTTCCTTATTTACCCATTCACACACACATTCACACACTGATGGAGGGAGCTGCCATGCAATGCGCTAACCAGCACCCATCAGGAGCAAGGGTGAAGTGTCTTGCTCAGGACACAACGGACATGACGAGGTTGGTACTAGGTGGGGATTGAACCAGGGACCCTCGGGTCGCGCACGGCCATTCTTCCACTCCCCGTTTCCATGAGTTGGGAAATTGTGTTAGATGTAAATATAAACGGAATACAATGATTTGCAATTCATTTTCAACCCATTTTCAGTTGAATATGCTACAAAGACAACATATTTGATGTTCAAACTCATAAACTTTTTTGTTTTGCAAATAATCATTAACTTTAGAATTTGATGGCAGCAACACGTGACAAAGAAGTTGTGAAAGGTGGCAATAAATACTGATAAAGTTGAGGAATGCTCATCAAACACTTATTTGGAACATCCCACAGGTGTGCAGGCTAATTGGGAACAGGTGGGTGCCATGATTGGCTATAAAAACAGCTTCCCAAAAAATGCTCAGTCTTTGACAAGAAAGGATGGGGCGAGGTACACCCCTTTGTCCACAACTGCGTGAGCAAATAGTCAAACAGTTTAAGAACAACGTTTCTCAAAGTGCAATTGCAAGAAATGTAGGGATTTCAACATCTACGCTCCATAATATCATCAAAAGGTTCAGAGAATGTGGAGAAATCACTCCACGTAAGCGGCATGGCCGGAAACCAACATTGAATGACCGTGACCTTCCATCCCTCAGACGGCACTGTATCAAAAACCCACATCAAGCTCTAAAGGATATCACCACATGGGCTTAGGAACACTTCAAAAAACCACTCTCACTAAATACAGTTGGTCGCTACATCTGTAAGTGCAAGTTAAAGCTCTAATATGCAAAGCCAAAGCCATTTATCAACAACACCCAGAAACGCCGTCGGCTTCTCTGGGCCCGAGATCATCTAAGATGGACTCATGCAAAGTGGAAAAGTGTTCTGTGGTCTGAAGAGTCCACATTTCAAATTATTTTTGGAAATATTCGACATCGTGTCATCCGGACCAAAGGGGAAGCGAACCATCCAGACTGTTATCGACGCAAAGTTGAAAAGGCAGCATGTGTGATGGTATGGGGGTGCATTAGTGCCAAAGGCATGGGTAACTTACACATCTGTGAAGGCGCCATTAATGCTGAAAGGTACATACAGGTATTGGAACAACATATGCTGCCATCTAAGCGCCGTCTTTTTCATGGACGCCCCTGCTTATTTCAGCAAGACAATGCCAAGCCACATTCAGCACGTGTTACAACAGTGTGGCTTCGTAACAAAAGAGTGCGGGCACTTTCCTGGCCCGCCTGCAGTCCAGACCTGTCTCCCATCGAAAATGTGTGGCGCATTATGAAGCGTAAAATACGACAGCGGAGACCCCGGACTGTTGAACGACTGAAGCTCTACATAAAACAAGAATGGGAAAGAATTCCACTTTCAAAGCTTCAACAATTAGTTTCCTCAGTTCCCAATCGTTTATTGAGTGTTGTTAAAAGAAAAGGTTATGTAACACAGTGGTGAACATGCCCTTTCCCAACTACTTTGACAAGTGTTGCAGCCATGAAATTCTAAGTTAATTATTTGCAAAAAAAAAAAAAAAAGTTTATGAGTTTGAACATCAAATATGTTGTCTTTGTAGCATATTCAATTGAATATGGCTTGAAAAGGATTTGCAAATCATTGTATTCCGTTTATATTTACATTTAACACAATTTCCCAACTCATATGGAAACGGGGTTTGCACTAGACAACTTGTCTTTTAGTAGTAAGTAAACAAAGACTCCTAATTAGTCTGCTGACGTATGCAGTAACATATTGTGTCATTTATACACCTATTATTTTGTACACATTATGAGGGACAAACTGTAAAAAAATATTATTAATCTACTTGTTAATTTACTGTTAATATCTGCTTATTTTCTGTTTCAACGTGTTCTATCTACACGTCTGTTAAAATGTAATAATCACTTATTCTTCTCTTCTTTGATACTTGACATTAGTTTTGGATGATACCACACATTTAGGTATGGATGTGATACCAAGTAGTTACAGGATCGTACATTGGTCATATTCAAAGTCCTCATGTGTCCAGGGACATATTTACTGACTTTATAAACATATTATACATTTTAGAAAAAGGAAAAAAATATTTTGTGACAATAAAAAATATCGATGTAATCATAGTAGTATCTACTAGATACGCTCCTGTACTTGGTATCATTACAGTGGATGTCAGGTGTAGATCCACCCATGGCATTTGTTTACATTGTGACGGTGGTGAGCTATTGTATCCTCCTACGGTGTGTAGTGAAGCATGTTTAGCTATTCCTCGTCTTCCAGTGATAATGCTACATATTGAAACTACTAGGATTAGTGATTTAGAAGTAGCTAAAACACTGAGGATGGATGCTAGCCGCTAGCTAGTTAGCCATGTCTTAAAGCATCTCTTCCTGTGGGTGTTTCAGTGTTATAACTTCATCTTTATCTTTACTTTTTACACCAAAATGTTTCCATTCTCTCTTTTCTGTCTACACACTGTGTCTGCTTGTAAGTACTCTGTGTGTGTGAACATGCTCCTCTAATTGTAAAACCAGCAATGTCACCACATGACAACGCGCCGTCATGCCCGTAAACAAAAAAAAAATGGGGGGGGGGGGGGGGGGGGGGGGTGGACCGGTACTTTTTAGAGGTGGTATAGTAGCGAATATGACTTGTCTCCACTCAAGATGATCTCCTGCTGGCCCCACTATGGACTGGACTCTCACACTATTAACTAGATCCACTATGGACTGGACTCTCACACTATTAACTAGATCCACTATGGACTGGACTCTCACACTATTAACTAGATCCACTATGGACTGGACTCTCACACTATTAACTAGATCCACTATGGACTGGACTCGCACACGATTATGTTAGATCCACTATGGACTGGACTCTCACTATTATGTTAGATCCACTATGGGCTGGACTCTCACTATTATGTTAGATCCACTATGGACTGGACTCTCACACTATTATGTTAGATCCACTATGGACTGGACTCTCACACTATTATGTTAGATCCACTATGGACTGGACTCTCACACTATTATGTTAGATCCACTATGGAATGGACTCTCACACTATTATGTTAGATCCACTATGGACTAGACTCTCACACCATTAACTAGATCCACTATGGACTGGACTCTCACACTATTAACTAGATCCACTATGGACTGGAGTCTCACACTATTAACTAGATCCACTATGGACTGGACTCTCACACTATTAACTAGATCCACTATGGACTGGACTCTCACACTATTAACTAGATCCACTATGGACTGGACTCTCACACTATTAACTAGATCCACTATGGACTGGACTCTCACACTATTAACTAGATCCACTATGGACTGGAGTCTCACACTATTAACTAGATCCACTATGGACTGGACTCTCACACTACTAACTAGATCCACTATGGACTGGAGTCTCACACTATGATCTAGATCCACTCCACGTCCATTGCACAGGTCGCCCAGGGGGGGTCCACACATCTGTGGTCCCCTCCAAAGTTTCTCATTGCTATCCCATTGGGTTGAGTTTTTCCTTGACCTGATGTGGGATCTGAGCCCAGGATGCAGCCCTTTGAGACACTGGTGATTTAGGACTATATAAGTAAACATTGATTGGTTAGTATGGTGGTACTATACTAGTACTGGTATAGTGTACAACCCTCATTCAGATGTTGGCCTTTAGGACACGTGTGTCAGCTACTTCCTCTTCTTGTCAGGACAACAGTGCTATGCTAACTGACTGCTGTTAGCTAGCTCCACCTGCCCATATGGAATCCAGTACATGTGTAGTATGGGATGAGACCATCATAATCCCGGGGCTAGTCCTACCTGAGTCGTGGCCACGCAGGCTGCAGACGCTGGTGTTGAGAAGGTTTCTCCTCATGCGGCTCAGCTGGTCCAGCAGGTGACTGCGGGGGATGTCGTAGGGGTTCCGGAAGCTCTGAGGCTTCAGGTCCTGGGAGGAGGACACCGGATGAGTAACTCAGGTGGCAGACAAACAACAACAACAACAACAACAACAACCTTGTTCAGCAACGCCAGGTGGAACCCCTGGAACTCTTTGGGGTTGAGCTCCAGAGGGACCAGAGGGACGTCGCCAGAGAGGCTCTGCAGCTGCTGGATGAAGTCTCTGCGCTGGGCCAGGGAGATGCCTCCACCCCGCCACCGCACCTTGATGCCCGCCTCCGCCACCGCCTTCTTTCCGATGGAGGCGATCAGGCGCTCGTACTCCATCTTGGTCTGCAGGCAAATAATGTCGGCAGTAAGCACATATATTGTTAAGACTTTTGTTCCTTAGTGATATTTATTGGTACTATATGTCATTTTTAATTAGTACACCTCCAACATGATGTAACATGTCACAGCACGGAAGTCTTTCATCAACACCCGCTTTTAAAAAGTCCACTATGTGTAAGGTGAAATAGTTATGTCATCTTCTTGTAAAGAACACATCAATGTGTTTAAATTCATTGTAATTCCATTCAGTTGGAAATCATATTTATATATGACATGCATTGAACAAGTCAACTATGTGTGCAGTGTAAATACAGTTATGTCATCTCTGTGTTTATATTCATTGTAAGTCAACTTAGTTGGAAAGCATATATGACATGCATGTGCAGAGAACAGACCTTTGACATGATATATCTAATAAATCAATTAGCATGTTGTGTGTGTAGGAATGATTTGTGTTTATGTTGCACATGGAGGTATTGAAGCACTTGCTATGTATTACCTAAATAAAAAGACTCAATGACCAAGTGTAATGCTGTATGGTCCAGAGACAGAAGGAAGTGAAGCACATTTAAGCCAGATGCAAACGCGGTGTTATGGAGTGATGTCAACCAGAGACCTGTCAGTCACACATCTTGCTTCAAAGCAACTTTATGGGTTATTATTTTATAGGGTTCCAATTTAAACATGGCAAGTGCTGCGACCGCCCTTGTCACTTGCTGTAATGCACTCTAAAATTGACCAGCATGGACTTTTTACTTGTGAATGGACAATTGCAACGTAATTGTTTCGTCGAATAAATGGATAAAAACAACCCGACATTCTCAACTGTTCAAGACATGACATAATTAATGGGTACAAACAGCATGGGCGCAGCGTGTCAAAGGTTAATGGACAAGGAGAAGAGCCCAGTTGTTGTGAGAGACACACTAGTTGCATCAGGTAGCTCTCCAAATACTCAGTAAGGAAGGAATCCATCAAAGAAAACAGGAACACTAACAGGCTGTTGTGAAAAAAAGCTACCGTATTTTCCGCACTATTAGCCGCACCTAAAAACCACAAATTTACTCAAAAGCTGACAGTGCGGCTTTTAACCCGGTGCGCTTTATATATGGATTAATATTACGATTCATTTTCATAAAGTTTCGATCTCGCAACTTCGGTAAACAGCCGCCATCTTTTTTCCCGGTAGAACAGGAAGCGCTTCTTCTTCTACGCAAGCAACCGCCAAGGTAAGCACCCGCCCCCATAGAACAGGAAGCGCTTCTTCTTCTACTGTAAGCAACCACCCGCCCGCGTAGAAGAAGAAAAAGCGCGCGGATATCACCGTACGTTTCATTTCCTTTGTGTGTTTACATCTGTAAAGACCACAAAATGGCTCCTACTAAGCGTCAGGGATCCGGTTCATGAAAAGACGCAATCTCTCCATCCACACACGGATTACTATTTCACAGCAACTGATATTCCTGTGAACCGCACTGTGGATACAACGGGAGCACGTACGGTGAATATTCGCACCACAGGGAATGAGAAGTCATCCTTCACTGTGGTTCTAGCTTGCCATGCTAATGGCCAGAAACTTCCACCCATGGTGATATTCAAAAGGAAGACCTTGCCAAAAGAGACCTTTCCAGCCGGCGTCATCATAAAAGCTAACTCGAAGGGATGGATGAAGAAAAGATGAGCGAGTGGTTAAGGTAAGTTTAAGCGAAGAGGCCGGGTGGCTTTTTTCACGCAGCTCTGTCCATGTTGATATACGTATGTTTGTGATTGCACATTTGCGTACATTTTGGGAGTGAACAGAGTTGTTAGAACGCTGGTTTTTAATATATTATTAAAGTTTGACTGACCTATCTGACTGTTTTTTTGACATTCCTTTAGCGCAGTTAGATGCGGCTTACAACACCGGGCGGCTTATAGGTGGACAAAGTTTTGAAATATGCCGTTCATTGAAGGCGCGGCTTTTAACCCAGGGCGCCTTATGGTGCGGAAAATACGGTACACAACTTCTTCAGGTAGGTTCATTTCATGGTTGAAATGGAGTGATAAATGAGTCCAGCACTTCTACACCTGTCAATGTTGTTTATGTGCTGTATCCTAAATCTTTATTTGGATTCATGGCTGTCAACCACTTGTTACTTTTTATAAACTTTGTACATAAGTTGCTGATGTAAACAATAATGGAGTGAAAATTGCATGGCGTTTTATATATTTGTTTATACACAACTTTACTACAAGTTAGTTCATACACCATATCAGGCCTGGGCAATTATTTTGACTTTTTAGGAAAAAAATGTGTCTGGGGGCTGGTATACCTGATTTTCAGGAACACTAATACAAAACCTCACAATAATGTCTGATTGAATGCTAAAACGTTATGATAGACCACCTTAAAAAACGAAACGGAATTTAAATTTTTTTACTGAATGTGAATGTACATGAAAAGAAAGAATGTTAAAATATTAACTATGAAGGATAAAACACTGCATATTGACAACATATGAACGTCACACCCCCTCTCCATCCACATATTTTACAATCAAGCTAAACACTACAAACACAGCAAAATATGAACGCCAAGGGAAAAAAACACCTACAATCTGATATATCACTAAGCTTTAGAACTTTGTTGTAAAAATCTTATTCCGTGTCTGTCCCTGACACTCACATTTCAGGCTCTGGAAACACTCTGTGGAAACACTCCCCACCCACACTGCTTGGTGCCTCGTCTGAGCTGCTGTGACTAACATTACCATAGTAACTAATTAGATGACCATAATAACTAATTAGATGACCATAGTAACTAATTAGATGACCATGGTAACTAATTAGATGACCATAGTAACTAATTAGATGACCATAGTAACTAATTAGATGACCATAGTAAATAGTATATCATGCAAAAGTGCAGATTCCAACCATTGAAAGACTTAGTATAGTTGAAGACTTACGGTCATTTGAAAACATCACTGCACAGCATAATGGCAGCTACACTTTTAATCGTCATTTGCCCAGGTCGCCACTATATGATACATTTGATTTTATATATATATATATATATATATATATATATATATACCGTATACATATATACATATATATATATATATATATATATATATATATACATAAATAAGAAAATAAAGTTTGCCTTGGTGCCCTAAAATATGAGCCCTCCTATAAGGCAACACTTGCCTCGACCTTAAAAAGTTAAAATTGGAGGCCTGATATTACCTCCATTTCCCATGAGTGGATAAATATTAGCCTTTGTATTAATGGGTCGCTAGGAGGACAGTTGATAAAATGTGTGGTCAGTTCAAACTGACACAGCGTGTGTGACTTTGAGGAGGACATATTGTAGTCACAAACTTTAGTGTGGTGTTGCTTCCTCTTTTGTCATTACTTTTTTCAATGTGCAGCAGTGAACTGAATGTGTGATAATTGCGTCTGTCAGCTGGAACAAACAATACCGATAATGAACCGACCTAATAAAGAAGCGGTACTCGGTATACATCCCTAGTCAGGAGGAGTGTGTGTGGTGTCTGACCTGCTGGCTGAGCTTCTTCAGGTAGGAGACCACGCTGTAGCTCAGGCCGTACTCCATGTTGTCTGCCAGCAGGTTGGGAGCTCCCATGATCCTTAGTGCCTTCCTGAGAGACTGTGGCGTGGAAGAGAAGTAGACCATGAGAGCATAGAAGCAGAGGACTACACAAGTCCTCCTACTGACCCCGATATAGTATGGAGGCATGGTCTTCAGGTAGTTCTCAAAGGACTGCCGCCACTTAATGCTGGGCTTGAACTTGTGCACTTTGATCAGGTCGTCTGCAGAGAGAACAAACAGAGAAGAAGAAAGTGACTGGAGTGAGAAAGTGTGGCACAGCGAGAGGCTGGAACCTACCCAGGAGGGGCAGGAGCACAGGGTAGTTGTAGGGCATGACGAAGAGGTTGACACAGTTGAGAGCAGTGCTGGCCTTCAGGTAGCCAAAAGGTTGTCCCAGGTCGCTGTACTTGGCACTGTTACACACAAAGACCTGCGGGGGCAAGGTGAGCAGCAAAGACACCTGACAGGATAACATGTCCTACCTGCCAGCAGGTGTGTGGAGACTTCCTTTCCAGGATGTACTGCGTGAGTGGCGAGGGCTCCAGCTCGTACTTGTCGAAGGGCACCTTGTCGATCACCATGGGCTCGGCGTCCAGGCAGGAGAAGCGCACGTGGGGGTGGGCTGAGCGGGGGGGCTGAAGTCAACTCCAGGTTAGCGGACCTTATCATCACCACCAGGCACATTTTCAAGACTTCCTCACCAGGGTGGGGGAGTTCTGGTCGGGCCAGAAGGCCTCGGGGACAGGCCAGTGACCGATGGGAACGCCGGTTTTGGGATTGGGCCGAACGTAGATGAGCTTGTGGCAGCAGTGCCAAGGCTGAGGGCCCGACTTCAGCGACTCGGCCGCAGCGTCTGCATGACATCATGGAACATGAGCGGCTTCTTAACCACACACCTGTCAGTAGCCAGCACCCACCTTCCAGCGGGGGAGGGTCCGGCCCCGTCTTCTCAAAGTTAATGACCACGCCGCTCTGGATCTTCTGGACCAAAGACTCCAGACACTGATTCAACATACGCTGAGAGAACACGCTGTACGAACGTCCTGCAAGCAAACACACTCCCACTAAGAACTGTACGAACGTCCTGCAAGCAAACACACTCCCACTAAGAACTGTACGAACGTCCTGCAAGCAAACACACTCCCACTAAGAACTGTACGAGGGTCCTGCAAGCAAACACACTCCCACTAAGAACTGTACGAACGTCCTGCAAGCAAACACCCTCCCACTAAGAACTGTACGAGGGTCCTGCAAGCAAACACACTCCCACTAAGAACTGTACGAACGTCCTGCAAGCAAACACACTCCCACTAAGAACTGTACGAGCGTCCTGCAAACAAACACACTCCCACTAAGAACTGTACGAGATCCCTGCAAGCAAAGACACCCCCACTAAGAACTGTACGAACGTCCTGCAAGCAAATACACTCCCACTAAGAACTGTACGAGCATCCTGCAAGCAAACACACTCCCACTAAGAACTGTACGAGCGTCCTGCAAACAAACACACTCCCACTAAGAACTGTACGAGATCCCTGCAAGCAAAGACACTCCCACTAAGAACTGTACGAACGTCCTGCAAGCAAATACACTCCCACTAAGAACTGTACGAGCATCCTGCAAGCAAAGACACTCCCACTAAGAACTGTACGAGATCCCTGCAAGCAAAGACACTCCCACTAAGAACTGTACGAGGGTCCTGCAAGCAAAGACACTCCCACTAAGAACTGTACGAGCATCCTGCAAGCAAACACACTCCCACTAAGAACTGTACGAGGGTCCTGCAAGCAAACACACTCCCACTAAGAACTGTATGAGGGTCCTGCAAGCAAACACACTCCCACTAAGAACTGTACGAGCGTCCTGCAAGCAAACACACTCCCACTAAGAACTGTACGAGCATCCTGCAAGCAAACACACTCCCACTAAGAACTGTACGAGGGTCCTGCAAGCAAACACACTCCCACTAAGAACTGTATGAGGGTCCTGCAAGCAAACACACTCCCACTAAGAACTGTACGAGGGTCCTGCAAGCAAACACACTCCCACTAAGAACTGTATGAGGGTCCTGCAAGCAAACACACTCCCACTAAGAACTGTATGAGGGTCCTGTAAGCAAACACACTCCCACTAAGAACTGTATGAGGGTCCTGCAAGCAAACACACTCCCACTAAGAACTGTACGAACGTCCTGCAAGCAAACACACTCCCACTAAGAACTGTACGAGGGTCCTGCAAGCAAACACACTCCCACTAAGAACTGTACGAGCGTCCTGCAAGCAAACACACTCCCACTAAGAACTGTACGAGGGTCCTGCAAGCAAAGACACTCCCACTAAGAACTGCACGAGGGTCCTGCAAGCAAACACACTCCCACTAAGAACTGTACGAGGGTCCTGCAAGCAAACACACTCCCACTAAGAACTGTACGAGGGTCCTGCAAGCAAACACACTCCCACTAAGAACTGTATGAGGGTCCTGCAAGCAAACACACTCCCACTAAGAACTGTACGAGCGTCCTGCAAGCAAACACACTCCCACTAAGAACTGTACGAGCATCCTGCAAGCAAACACACTCCCACTAAGAACTGTACGAGGGTCCTGCAAGCAAACACACTCCCACTAAGAACTGTATGAGGGTCCTGCAAGCAAACACACTCCCACTAAGAACTGTACGAGGGTCCTGCAAGCAAACACACTCCCACTAAGAACTGTATGAGGGTCCTGCAAGCAAACACACTCCCACTAAGAACTGTACGAACGTCCTGCAAGCAAACACACTCCCACTAAGAACTGTACGAGGGTCCTGCAAGCAAACACACTCCCACTAAGAACTGTACGAGCGTCCTGCAAGCAAACACACTCCCACTAAGAACTGTACGAGGGTCCTGCAAGCAAAGACACTCCCACTAAGAACTGCACGAGGGTCCTGCAAGCAAACACACTCCCACTAAGAACTGTACGAGGGTCCTGCAAGCAAACACACTCCCACTAAGAACTGTACGAGGGTCCTGCAAACAAACACACTCCCACTAAGAACTGTACGAGGGTCCTGCAAGCAAAGACACTCCCACTAAGAACTGTACGAGGGTCCTGCAAGCAAACACACTCCCACTAAGAACTGTACGAGGGTCCTGCAAACAAACACACTCCCACTAAGAACTGCACGAGGGTCCTGCAAGCAAAGACACTCCCACTAAGAACTGTATGAGGGTCCTGCAAGCAAACACACTCCCACTAAGAACTGTACGAGGGTCCTGCAAACAAACACACTCCCACTAAGAACTGTATGAGGGTCCTGCAAGCAAAGACACTCCCACTAAGAACTGTACAAGGGTCCTGCAAGCAAACACTCCCACTAAATAGGCCCCCTACAGGCGGACAACAACATTGTCATGACAAGACTTCAAGGTGAGTTTTACCTCCCGTGACCTCGCACATGGGCGTGATGGGCGAGTCGTCAGACGGGACGCCTCCCATGGGATCGGGCTCCACCGAGGCGTGGCCCGGGATGCGCAGCACGAGTGCAAAGAGGCGCTGATCCCAGCGGAAGGGCTCCTTGGTCAGCTCGCTGCCTGGCAGGGGCGTGGTCAGAGGGAGATGGAGCTGGAGGAATATAATAAAGATGATGTCACTTCCCAGCACAGGGAGTGTGCCTCATGGCCAGAGTAATCAATCCTTGAATAGTCACACTCACTGCTGACTGACAAATCAAAGAATGCGATAGTTTTCACCTTCAGAGCCAGTACGATGTATAGATTTTTTTTAAAGCACTATAAAATGCAATTTCCATAGACATTTCTTGGGAGAACTGAAATGCTAACAGTTAGCACACTGGACAGATAGCGTGAAGTAATGGAAACTATGAGCCAAATGAGCTAAAAAAAAAAAGTTGGCATGTGCTTGCATTCAGCTAGCATGAGTGACACACCAAAATATATGACACTGAGGTGTGTGCCTGCTAAAAAATCTAGCATGCTAAAATGCTAAGCAACCTGTGTCAAGTAGCAAAATATACTGCTACCTGAATTGCTTTTTTAAATGCTGGCATGCACCAACATATGACTGAAGTGTACACCTACAATTGGCTAAAACAACCTTAGCATGCTAACAGGTATCATTCGCCAAGGAACAAAATGTTTGACGCTGAGATGTATACCTGCAAAATTAGCAAAAACGCTAGCATGCTAATATTACAAGGCTAACAATTACACCGCAGGCTGTTACAAAATTAGCTAAGGGCCACATAAGGTTCAAGGGCTACAATTTAGACACCGGTGGCATATCCTAAAAGTGTCCAGTTTTTGAGTAGTCTACAGAAGTTTCCTAGCAGAGTAAGGTAATAAATCACACATGCAGGGTTGTGGTTCCATGACATGGGTTGGTAAGATGTAAACATGGCTGACCTGGTCTTCTTCATAGTAATAAATCACACATGCAGGGTTGTGGTTCCATGACATGGGTTGGTAAGATGTAAACATGGCTGACCTCGTCTTGGACCCCTCCACTGCTGGTCAGCTTGTTGCCGTCGGTGATGGCGATGATGATGGCGGGCTCAAGGAAGAACGGGTTCCTTCCCTGCAAAAAGACAAATGATTCATGCTATTTGTTGGTAGCACATGTGTCCGGGCTCATAAACACATGATGATGGGACTGCTGGTCACCTTCTCTGCCAGAGCAAAAGAAGAAGGCAGACTTGAATCTAGCAAGACTTGTAATCTCATTGTACGTGCGTGTAGTGACACTAAGAGGTGTTTTATTCTGATCATGACCCGGTTTTAAAAGAAGCCACATCTAAAGCAGCCACTTGGGATTTGAATAGTTCTCCCAGGGATATTCATCAATGCTCATCTGTAGACACTGATGGTGTTCCAACATGACTCTTTGCTACAGTACACATTTCAAACAGGGCTTTTCCTCAACAAGTGAAATGAGAAAGTTGCAATGTGGACTCTGATAACACAAAGCTGACATGCAGGCTACTTTTTGTAGTTTTTAAAAAGCGGCCATTGCTTAAAAATTATAATGAATCCAAATCAATGTTATGAATTATTGACCTCTCAAAAATTCTACTTTGAAAATGTTTCTGTGTTTGCCATATAAAAAAAAAGTTTTCTTGAACAAAAAGTGAATGCATCTGAGATAGGCTCCAGCACCCCCGTAAGGGACAAGCGCTAGAAAATGGATGGATGGAAAAAGGAAATAGAAAGTAAAAAGATGAAGCAAATAATGAAAAGGTGTAATTGACAGATAGATGTGAAGTTGAGCTAGAGAATTAAGTGTTGAAAGTAGGAAAAACAAGTCTGACTTCCTTGTAACACTTTCATGAATAGGACCCTTTTGGAACTGGGATTATGTTTCATTGCCAAAGATAATAGTCAATTAAAAGCAATGTTGTTATGAATTATTGACTTATTTCATTACTTCACATCAAACATTACACTTTGAAATATTTTTTTGGGGGGGGGGGGGGGGGGGGGGTTTATTTTTTTTTATAGTTTGTGTTTCTCCAGTACCCTGAAAGGGACAAGCGGTAGAAAATGGATGGATGGATATGTTTCTGCTCTGAAAACAAGACTTTGACAAAATGGGCATCGAAATAAAAAAGAAATTAACTTTATATCCACAAATAGACATGAAGTTGATCTACAGATTCAAGCATTGAATAAAAACTAATAAATAAATAAATAAATATATATATATATGGTGGTTATTTTGAAGAAACTAGAATATTAAACATGTTTTCAGTTATTTCACCTTTTTTTGTTAAGTACATAACTCCACATGTGTTCATTCATAGTTTTGATGTGACAATCTACAATGTAAATAGTCATGAAAATAAAGAAAACACATTGAATGAGGAGAAGATGTGTCCAAACTTTTAGCCTGTTTATTTTTAACATATTTATGACTGAGACCCGGGACCAAACTTGAGAAGAGCCCTAAAGGAAATAATAACATAAAATAAAATAAATATATATATATTTATATATACACATACACACACATATATATATATATGCAAATATATATATATATATACATAAATATATATACACACACACACACATATATATATATATATGCAAATATATATATATACACATGTTAATATTTATAATAAAAATATGAATAATACTTGTTAATATTCAAGTCCATCCATCCATCCATTTTCTACCGTTTGTCCCTTTTGGAGTCGCAGGGGGTGCTGGAGCCTATCTCAGCTGCTTTTGGGCGGAAGGCGGGGTACACCCTGGACAAGTCACCAAATGTAAATAAGAGTATTGTTGGCACTTTTGGATGTTTATTTATTGTATTTTATGGGCGGAAAAGTGACGCTCCAATTGGCTCCGCTGTAAGCAAACTTTTATTTCATATCTAGAATGCATTAAAAAAATAAAATCATGTCTTTCATAATAATTGTCAATGATAGGCAACATTCCAAAAGAGTGCAGTTCCCTTATAAAAACTCACATAGACACAGTTGGACAAGTCAATATTTAGTATTTTCTCTTTCTTCACTGATAGTGTTGTCGTCTTGACTATTTCAAGTATTAATGTAGCACTTTAACATGAATTTCAATACATTTCTGACGGGTGTTGTGGTGTCCTACTGTGTTCAGTGGTGCTTGGTGTTCCTGAGTCCAGAAGGATCCCTGGCTTCATGTACACAATTAAATATGGCAGTAATGTGTTTGTGTAACTTTGGATTGAATGATGTCCTTTCTTAATGGGGGAAGACATGAATATCTCTTGTTTTCATGTTAGCATCTAAGCTAGCGAGCTGTGAGTTCATCACAGTGCAGCTATCATTTTCATTTCAACGGCTAATACTGTACTTGGTCATTGCCATCACATGGTGTTGATGTTGTGAGTGTACAGCAAGTGCTTGGAGGACTGTCACCTGACTCACCTGTCCATAGTTGTCTATGCCGCTCACTAGTCTATTGAGATTGAGCATCACCTGGCTCACCTGTCCATAGTTGTCTATGCCGCTCACTAGTCTATTGAGATTGAGCATCACCTGGCTCACCTGTCCATAGTTGTCTATGCCGCTCACTAGTCTATTGAGATTGAGCATCACCTGGCTCACCTGTCCATAGTTGTCTATGCCGCTCACTAGTCTATTGAGATTGAGCATCACCTGGCTCACCTGTCCATAGTTGTCTATGCCGCTCACTAGTCTATTGAGATTGAGCATCACCTGACTCACCTGTCCATAGTTGTCTATGCCGCTCACTAGTCTATTGAGATTGAGCATCACCTGGCTCACCTGTCCATAGTTGTCTATGCCGCTCACTAGTCTATTGAGATTGAGCATCACCTGGCTCACCTGTCCATAGTTGTCTATGCCGCTCACTAGTCTATTGAGATTGAGCATCACCTGGCTCACCTGTCCATAGTTGTCTATGCCGCTCACTAGTCTATTGAGATTGAGCATCACCTGGCTCACCTGTCCATAGTTGTCTATGCCGCTCACTAGTCTATTGAGATTGAGCATCACCTGGCTCACCTGTCCATAGTTGTCTATGCCGCTCACTAGTCTATTGAGATTGAGCATCACCTGACTCACCTGTCCATAGTTGTCTATGCCGCTCACTAGTCTATTGAGATTGAGCATCACCTGGCTCACCTGTCCATAGTTGTCTATGCCGCTCACTAGTCTATTGAGATTGAGCATCACCTGGCTCACCTGTCCATAGTTGTCTATGCCGCTCACTAGTCTATTGAGATTGAGCATCACCTGGCTCACCTGTCCATAGTTGTCTATGCCGCTCACTAGTCTATTGAGATTGAGCATCACCTGGCTCACCTGTCCATAGTTGTCTATGCCGCTCACTAGTCTATTGAGATTGAGCATCACCTGGCTCACCTGTCCATAGTTGTCTATGCCGCTCACTAGTCTATTGAGATTGAGCATCACCTGGCTCACCTGTCCATAGTTGTCTATGCCGCTCACTAGTCTATTGAGATTGAGCATCACCTGGCTCACCTGTCCATAGTTGTCTATGCCGCTCACTAGTCTATTGAGATTGAGCATCACCTGGCTCACCTGTCCATAGTTGTCTATGCCGCTCACTAGTCTATTGAGATTGAGCATCACCTGGCTCACCTGTCCATAGTTGTCTATGCCGCTCACTAGTCTATTGAGATTGAGCAGATCAAAGGCGGTCCTCAGGGACTGGCCGATGCTGGTGAGTCCTGTGGCCTGCAGGTTCCTCAGCTCCGTCATGAAGGTGGCGTGGCTCTCCTTCCATCCCGCCTTTTTAAAAAAACACACCTTCAGTCACGTTGGTAATGATTTCATCACCAATAATAATCCCCTCTGCCTTGGTTTTCACATGAGATATGAAAAGTAGACATATTAGGTGTTCCAGGAAAAACTAAGTCCCTCATTTGGAATCGATTCAACATTTGTATGCCATCTGTGCACTTACCAACTGGACATATACAACACCAGTGAAGTTGTGTAAATGGTAAATAAAAAGAGAATACAACAAATCCTTTTCAACTTATATTCAATTGAATAGACTGCAAAGACAAGATATTTCATGTTCACACTGACAAACTTACTTTTTTTTTTGTTGCAAATAATCATAAATTTAGAATGTAATGGCAGCAACACATTGCAAAAAAGTCATTTTTACCAGTGTGTTACATGGCCTTTCCTTTTAACAACACTCAGTAAAGGTTTGGGAACTGAGGAGACACATTTTTGAAGTGAAATTATTTCCCTTTCTTCTCGTCTCCCTTCTCATATTTTAGCCTTCACACATTTTCAATGTCTGGACTACAGGCAGGCCAGTCTAGTACCTGCACTCTTTTACTATGAAGCCACGCTGTTGTAACACGTGGCTTGGCATTGTCTTGCTGAAATAAGCAGGGGCGTCCATGATAACAACATATGTTGCTCCAAAAGCTGTATGTACCTTTCAGCATTAATGGTGCCTTCACAGATGTGTAAGTTACCCATGTCTTGGGCACTAATACACCCCCATACCATCACACATGATGCCTTTTACACTTTCACCCTACAACAGTCCCCATGCTTCTTTTCCTCTTTGCTCCAGAGGACACCACACCACTTGTGCCAGCTTTTTTGAAACATGTTGCAGGCATCAAATCACAAATGAGCTAATATTTGCAAAAATAAGAAAATGTTTCTCAGTGTGAACATGAAATATCTTGTCTTTGCAGTCTATTCAATTGAATATAAGTTGAAAAGGATTTGTTGTATTCTCTTTTTATTGACCATTTACACAACGTGACAACTTCACTACTTTTGTACGTCAGCAGCCAAGACGAGTTTTGTGACCCTTTGAAAGAGTTTTGTGGGGACTTTGACACCAAATCCTGCATCATGTGGAAGACAAAATCCATCCTCAGTCCAATGAGTTGTTGGAAGACTCGCATCCCTAAGAAATACTCTTTTGATGACACTAATTGGATCTGAAAAAGGACTTCAGTTCAATTGTTTGGTTTCATATTCCTTGACTACACTTGCTAGTTATGTTTAATATCTAGTGAATCATA
The DNA here is from genome assembly GCF_033978685.3 of Nerophis lumbriciformis. Lineage (NCBI taxonomy): Eukaryota > Metazoa > Chordata > Actinopteri > Syngnathiformes > Syngnathidae > Nerophis > Nerophis lumbriciformis. The sequence goes on along the minus strand of NC_084578.2, from coordinate 421,854 downwards.
TCCTAGTATGGTTAGTGTCGACACTTGTCAGCTCTCTAATATCACTTCCTGTTGTGTTGTTTACAAACTTCTATGTTTACTAATATCACTTCCTGTTGTGTTGTTTACAACTTCTATGTTTACTAATATCACTTCCTGTTATGTTGTTTACAATCTTCTATGTTTACTAATATCACTTCCTGTTATGTTGTTTACAATTTTCTATGTTTACTAATATCACTTCCTGTTACGTTGTTTACAATCTTCTATGTTTACTAATATCACTTCCTGTTACGTTGTTTACAATCTTCTATGTTTACTAATATCACTTCCTGTTGTGTTTACAAACACAGGGAGTAAGTCAATAGCACTTTTAGCAGACTTATCTTGCACTACGGACATTCTTTGTGCTCCAATACACTTTATTTATATGGCACATTTCAAAAAAACTAGACGTTTCAGAAGTGGAGACATACATACTAATATCAAACTATAAAAGAATAAATACATCAGAGAAAATAAAATCACACAACTCTCATGCTGGTTTAAAAGAGTAGAAATATGTTTTAAGAGATTATTTCAAAGTCATTAAAAAGGGATTTTGTTCCAAAGTTTTGGAGCCACAGCACCTCTGGATCTTTAAGGGGTTTTAGGGACGTGATCAGCTGACCTCAGACCTTGTGGAGGTGTACGTTTTGAAAAGGTCTGACATATATTGTGGTGCTAATGCGTTAAGAGATTGAAAAACAGACAATATTTTCAAATGAATTGTAAAATAAAGTGGGAGCCAGTGTAGGGATGCTAAAATGTGTTCATGTTTTTAGTGTCAGTTAAAAGGCAGCAGCGATTGAGGCCATAATAAAATAAATACTTGAATTCACTGAAATTCAAGTATTTATTTTATTATATATATATATATATATATATATATATATATATATATATATATATATATAAGAAATACTTGAAAGCTGTAATTCACTGAAATTCAAGAATTTATTACATATATACATATATATATATGGACAGAATTTCTAGGCGCAGTCAGGGCGTTGAGGGGATCTGGTTTGGTGGCTGCAGGATTAGGTCTCTGCTTTTTGCAGATGATGTGGTCCTGATGGCTTCATCTGGCCAGGATCTTCAGCTCTCACTGGATCGGTTCGCAGCTGAGTGTGAAGCGACTGGGATGAGAATCAGCACCTCCAAGTCCGAGTCCATGGTTCTCGCCCGGAAAAGGGTGGAGTGCCATCTCCGGGTTGGGGAGGAGATCTTGCCCCAAGTGGAGGAGTTCAAGTACCTAGGAGTCTTGTTCACGAGTGAGGGAAGAGTGGATGGTGAGATCGACAGGCGGATCAGTGCGGCGTCTTCAGTAATGCGGACGCTGTATCGATCCGTTGTGGTGAAGAAGGAGCTGAGCCGGAAGGCAAAGCTCTCAATTTACCGGTCGATCTACGTTCCCATCCTCACCTATGGTCATGAGCTTTGGGTTATGACCGAAAGGACAAGATCACGGGTACAAGCGGCCGAAATGAGTTTCCTCCGCCGGGTGGCGGGGCTCTCCCTTAGAGATAGGGTGAGAAGCTCTGCCATCCGGGAGGAGCTCAAAGTAAAGCCGCTGCTCCTCCACATCGAGAGGAGCCAGATGAGGTGGTTCGGGCATCTGGTCAGGATGCCACCCGAACGCCTCCCTAGGGAGGTGTTTAGGGCACGTCCGACCGGTAGGAGGCCGCGGGGAAGACCCAGGACACGTTGGGAAGACTATGTCTCCCGGCTGGCCTGGGAACGCCTCGGGGTCCCACAGGAAGAGCTGGACGAAGTGGCTGGGGAGAGGGAAGTCTGGGCTTCCCTGCTTAGACTGCTGCCCCCGCGACCCGACCTCGGATAAGCGGAAGAAGATGGATGGATGGATGGATGGATATATATATATATAATAAATACTTGAATTTCAGCGAATTCAAGTATTTATTATATATATATATATATATATATATAAGTATTTATTATATATATATATATATATATATATATATATATATATATATATATATATATATATATATATATATATATATAATAAATACTTGGCGCAGTGGAAGAATGGCCGTGCGCGACCCGAGGGTCCCTGGTTCAATCCCCACCTAGTACCAACCTTGTCATGTCCGTTGTGTCCTGAGCAAGACACTTCACCCTTGCTCCTGATGGGTGCTGGTTAGCGCCTTGCATGGCAGCTCCCTCCATCAGTGTGTGAATGTGTGTGTGAATGGGTAAATGTGGAAGTAGTGTCAAAGCGCTTTGAGTACCTTGAAGGTAGAAAAGCGCTATACAAGTACAACCCATTAATTTCAGTGAGTTCAAGTATTTAATATATATATATATATATATATATATATATATAATAAATACTTGAATTTCAGTGAGTTCAAGTATTTAATATATATATATATATATATATATATATATAATAAATACTTGAATTTCAGTGAATTACAGCTATATATATATATATATATATATATATATATATATATATATATATATATAATAAATACTTGAATTTCAGTGAATTACAGCTATATATATATATATATATATATATATATATATATATATATATATATATATATATAGCGGGCCTTTTGAATATGTCCCTAATTCTCAGGTCTCAAGGTTGGCAAGTATGCATGAAAGTGTTTTAAATGTGGAAAAATAATCATACCATAACCACTTTAAGGCCTTTTTTCCCTCTCTCTAAATGAATTGAATGCTTTTTAATAACCAGCGCCAGCCCTGTGAATGCAAAGTGAGCTGGCGTCACGTGCTCCAGTGTAAAGTCCTCAACCGGAGTGAAACCGGATGAAAGTGGGCTCGATCGCGCCCTCCCGCCCCCCTTGTATAAATAACTCCCAGAGTTCCTTGCGGCTCACTCTACAAAATGTCGGCCATGTTTTAAAAGGGGGTCGGCGAGCTCCTCCTGAGGACGGCGCTCGCCTTCCTTCGCCTTCCTTCCCGCCTGGGCACCACGCTCTCTCTCGCCTCGCAGGGGGCCAGTGACAAAAGACTCGGGACATGACAAACTCTACCTTGATCCCGAACGGAATGTCTTCCAAATTGACCAACATGTAGCGGTCCCCTCGGCTGGCCGGGTCTCTCCCTCGGAGCTGCGGAGATAGAGAAGGTTTAAGCGGCTTGTGCTTGGGACAGCTCGGGGGTGGAAAAGAGCGGGACGGCCCGCCATGTTGACAGTGCCTCCAACATGTTGACAGTAGCTTCATTAAAGTGTTTACATTCAAGTCTCAGCGTGTTTACAATACCTTCATAAAAGTCTCAACAGCGCCTTTAGCTACGTCCAGATAGCTAGTGCCCAGGTAGCTGCGCTGGTTCATGGAGGCGGAGGTGTCTAGCAGGAAGAGTAAGACGGGCATGGCGGTGCTAACATGGACTTAATGTCAGTGGAAACGACAAAAAAAATCTTTTGTTCTCCTGTGTCACCTCGGCTAGCTAGTTAGCCAGCTAGCTAGCCGGCTAACTGTCTGTCTCGCGCATTCTTCCCCCCCAAAAAAGTGTAATAATGAGTGGCGAGGCCTCTGCCGGCCTGACGAGCGCACAGCCGAGGGGCGGCTCATGGATTGACGAGGGGTTTTAGAGGTAATGGCTCGAATATGGAGTAAATAGTCCTAAGTTTCATAGCGACAAAGTGTGCGTGGCTGCTTCTTCCTACACTGAGCGAGCTCAGCAGGCGCACACTCTACAAGCTGCTAGCCTGGCGCTTGGCCACGCCTACTCAGGGCACTTTTCAACGTCACGCGCCCCGATTGGCTGCTCCGCTGCAACTCATTACCATATCCAAATAAGGCAAAGGCCGAGCGCCACCCTGCGCATGCTCGCTTCGGAGAAAGCAAAAAAGTGTTTACGTCCACATATATTATATTTATTTCTATATATTTGTTTGTGGCGCCTGTTTTGGTCATTTGTCGTGATCACTTCTACTTGGTTAACACTTGACAGCAACTCCAGACAATACATTACCCCATAACACGACCTGTTCCACTTTCAAATGTGTCACAGGCAGCTTGTATTTGACGCGATCAGGCTTAAAAAAAGATGATTATGTGAAAGCCGAAACTGGTTTCGCTGAACAGTCGCTCAGGAATTGACATGTTCCCTCACACACCCTGCAGACATTTATCTCGGACACTTTGATGGCGTCATTAGCTGCTATTACTCTTTGCTTCTCATCTACTATGGTTGTCATTTCAACCCAGCTTGTGCAATACAGTTCATAATGTGGCTGCTGGGAATACAAGCACTTCCGCAACAAAAGCAGCGGAAAGTGTCCTGATTATGAAGAGGCGGAAGTTGTTATTGAGTCCACTTGTAATAGTTTAGGAACATCCTACGTGGTGTGTGCAAATGAAACGTACACACTGAAGAACGAGTCTCCACAATTAGTTCCAATTCGTGACACAATATAGCAGAGGTGTGGACTCGAGTCACATGACTTGGACTCGAGTCAGACTCGAGTCATGAATTTGATGACTTTAGACTCGACTTGACAAAATGTAAAAAGACTTGCAACTGGACTTAGACTTTAACATCAATGACTTGTGACTTCACTTGGACTTGAGCCTTTTGAATTGACATGACTTGACATGACTTGCTACTTTCCCCAAAACCCAAAGATGAAAAAGTTATTCGGGAGCGCTCCGTATTTTTCATTGTGTACTTGTCTATCAGCGTTGCGTGTGTCAGCTGGTGTGCTCTCAGTACAACAGCCAATCAAATTAGATCTACTTTGTTTTCATCACACAGCATTCATCCAATCAAATTGCAGGACAACCAACGAAGAAGACATGTCCAAACCACACGCCAGTGAACAAAAAATGATACCTAAAATAATTTCGTTTGGGTATAAAAATTACGAGGTGGTCAACACAAAACGGTTTGCAGTATGCAACACATGCGGTTCCAAAATGACTGATGGAGAGGCAACAACTTCCAACTTCGTCCGGCATTTGAAGTTGCACAAAGAAGGGTAAGTTTTGAATGTAAGATAACGTTTATTGGCTAAGTAACGTGACTTTTATTTGCTGTGTAGTTAAATCAGTGAGGCTGTAAACTCACTGCTAACGTTATAACGTTATTGCAAACACGGGAATCTGTTGCAGTTCACTACCTTATTCATACTTTTTGTTCAGTGATTTTTTTTAAGCAGGGTTACGTTAGTCAATATATCACACGTAACGTTAGACGGCGGTCAGCAGCACCGCGTATTTTAGCCACCTAAAAAAAGACAAAAATAGTCAAATAAAGGTCAGTGAAAATGTATACTATATTATGAATATGTGTACCGTTTTAGCTAGCTTTCTGACATACTGTTGGTTGTTTACCTCAGTGGTCCCCAACCACCGGGCCGCGGCCCGGTACTGGTCCGTGGATCGATTGGTATCGGGCCGCACAAGAATTTTTTCTTTTTTTTTTTCTTTTTTTTAATTAAATCAACATAAAAAACACAAGATACACTTACAAGTAGTGCACCAACCCAAAACAACTCTCTCCCCCCTTTTGTTCTGGGCATTGAACATGAAGACTCTTCCTTCACTGTTCCGAGTGGCCAAGAGAGTCTTGGCAGTGCCTGCCTCCAGTGCTCCAGTGGAGCGAGTTTTCAGCCATGGTGGCATCATACTACGCCCCCATCGTGCACAAATGACTGACAGACTCTTGGCTAATTTGGTCTTTTGCAAATGCAATGCAGCATAGGGCCCTGACATATAAAAAGTACAACTTTTTTGTTATGTTCACGTATATGTCATGTTTTTTCAATGTTAACACTTTTGTACAAATAAGTACATTTGCACTTTATTTTTCAATGTGTTTGTTCTGTAAAGGAATGAGTTAATGTTTAAAATGACTGGTTAATAGTGCTATTATAAAGTGCAATGTCAGCACAATTTTCTTTCCTGCAATTTAAAATGCACTTGTTTTAATAAATAAATACAGCGTTTGAAAAGCATACACAATCTGTGGTTGAAAGGACTTGAAAGGACTCGAAACTCAAAATGCAGGACTTAGGACTTGACTTGAGACTTTCCAGTCTTGACTTTGGACTTGACTCGGGGCTTGCCTGTCTTGACTCGGGACTTGACTCGGACTTGAGGGCAAAGACTTGAGACTTATTTGTGACTTGCAAAACAATGACTTGGTCCCACCTCTGCAATATAGTCACTTATTGCAATTCCTCATCATTTCAGTATGAAACATTAATTGATTAACGTGGACCCCGACTTAAACAAGTTGAAACACTTATTGGGGTGTTACCATTTAGTGGTCAATTGTACGGAATATGTACTGTACTGTGCAATCTACTAATAAAAGTTTCAATCAATCAATCAAAAACCTGAAATGAATCATCGCTGCAGTCCTATCACTTTGACGCGAAACAACAATCCCGAAACATCTCGGATTAATGTTTTTCTTACACTTCCTGTTCATTTTTTAATCCGAAAAAAGTAAAACCGGATACCATGTTTGTTATTATCCTACTTTTGATGCATCAAACGAACTTGAAATTAAACTCTTCAGCAATGATCTTACTTTAACACAATTCCGAAATAAAAATAAAAACAAAAAGTTAATATTTCCCACACTTCTTGTTGTACTTTTAATGTTAATGCCAACAGGTCATTTTAAATATCGATTTAAATTCAAATGAAGTATGAGACGTGTATCAAAATATATCTTATTAATGGTTTTCATCTTTTAATCTGAAATTTACAAAAAAGTGCAATTCGATATCCCATTTGTTATAATCGTACTTTTGATGTATCAAACAAACCTGAAATTAGTGATTACAGCAGTAAAATTACTTTAACGCAATTCAGAAATCACAAAACACACAATATTAATATTTTTTCCCACTTCCTGTTGCGTTTTTATTGTGTAATTAAGAAACAATTGTAACTGGATATTGCATACTTGCCAACATTGAGACCTCCGATTTCGGAAGGTGGGGGCGTGGTTGGGGGCGGGGGCCGTGGTTGGGGGCGTGGTTAAGAGGGGAGGAGTATATTTACAGCTAGAATTCACCACGTCAAGTATTTCATATATATATATATATATATATATATATATATATATATATATATATATATATATATATATAAGAAATACTTGACTTTCAGTGAATTCTAGCTATAAAAATATATTTATTTTATTATATATATATATATATATATATGTATATATATATATATATATATATATATATATATATATATATATATATATATATATATATATATATATATATATATATATATATATATATATATACTCATCTACTCGTTGTTGAGTTAAGGGTTGAATTGTCCATCCTTGTTCTATTCTCTGTCACTATTTTTCTAACCATGCTGAACACCCTCTCTGATGATGCATTGCTGTGTGGCACGCACAAAAGTGCTTTCATCAAATGCACTCGATGGCAGTATTGTCCTGTTTAAGAGTGTCACAACATTGCTGTTTACGGCAGACGAACTGCTTTACGGTAGACGAAAACGTGACTGCTGTTGTTGTGTGTTGTTACTGGGAGGACGTTAATGAAACTGCCTAACCATAAACCCACATAAGAAACCAAGAACTCGCCCTCGATCATTCTACAGTTATAATGATTGGGCAGGCACGTTGTTTATATTGTGGGAAAGCGGACTCAGGTCCGCATGGAGCTGGAGGGGGCGTGGCCTCCAGCTCCGCCTGAATTTCGGAAGATTTTCGGGAGAAAATTTGTCCCGGGAGGTTTTCAGGAGAGGTGCTGAATTTCGGGAGTCTCCCGGAAAATCCGGGAGGGTTGGCATGTATGGGATATTGTGATGTTATGTGCCAGGGAATATAAGAACTACACTACCCAGCATGCAACAGAAATGATGAGCATGCGCGGTAGCCCTAGAAGGTTGTTGGATGTCGCCATGCCTGCAGCTAGAATGTTGTTATGGGCACGCTCTATGAGTAAACGTTTAGAACTCAGCCAACACGTCTCGTCTGCATTATTTACAAATAGACAGACAACACAGATATCTTGTTTGTTATTATCCTAAGGTAGATGTGTTTTACAGAAATATAATACATTTACATAATTTAAGAAATAAAAAAAGACATGTCATTAATATTTTTCCCACACTTTTTGCTGCGCTTTTATTGTGAAATTTAGAAACAAATGTATCCTGTTAGCGTGTCCAAACAACGTGGAATACCCTTTTCCTATTTTATTGTCAACAGATCATTTTAAAGTCGAATGAAATATGAGACGTACGTGTATCAAAACATATCTCATTAATGTCTTTCTTACACTTCCTGTTCATCTTTTTGTCTGAAATTGCCACAAAAAAAAAAGCGCAACCACACACTCTGTTTGTTATCATCCTACTTTTGATGTCTCAAAAAAACCTGAAATTGATTCTGAAAAAAAACACGCCTACCTCATATTTCCCTGCACTTCCGGTTGCGCTTTTGTTGTGAAAGTCAGAAACGACGTGTAACTGGATATCCTGTTTGCTTGTCCAATCAACGTGTAATATCCATTTGCTGTTTTAATGTCAAAATGTCTTTTTAAAGTCGATTCAAACGTGATCAAAATATGATTGTCAGTATTTATTTTTTTTCTTTCGGGATATTCCGTTTGGTTTAATGTTAACTGCCATGTCGGAGATGGGCGCAGTAGTAAAGTAAAAGCTAACAGTTATTTACAGGAGCTGGAAAACAACTTGGAGTGACGTGAAGGAAAATGAAAGAATGAAACGCTGACTGACATGTTAACATGATGTTAGAAGTTATAAAACGGCCGTGACGCCTTTATTTTACGAGGAAGGAAGTTTTATTTTGGCGACCGGAAGTGCTTGTCCAAGCTGGCAGCGTCAGACGTCAGCTGACAGCAGCGAGTGACACCTGTCCGAGTGCCGAGTGGCCATACCGGGGACGTCTCCGACCTCTTTCTCCCGGCTTAGGGCTTCGAAGGCGGCCCTCGGAGCCAGCCAGCCCCGGCATGGCGGCCGACATGGAGCCGCGAGCGCAGGTTCGGAAGCCATGTTTGCTGAGCAAGATCGACGCTTTCCAAGATGTGGTGAGCGCGGCGGTCATCATCCCCAAAGAAGATGGCGTCATCAGCGTGTCTGAGGACAGGTGAGACGTGGATGGCTACTTCCTGCTCACCTGCGAGCGAACATGCTAATTAGTGCACGATGCTAACGGAGCTAGCTTCAGCGTTGATCGGTTATAACCACAATCTACATGTACTACCATTATAACCACAATGTACATGTACTACCATTATAACCACAATCTACATGTACTACCATTATAACCACAATGTACATGTACTACCATTATAACCACAATCTACATGTACTACCATTATAACCACAATGTACGTGTACTACCATTATAACCACAATGTACATGTACTACCATTATAACCACAATGTACGTGTACTACCATTATAACCACAATGTACATGTACTACCATTATAACCACAATGTACATGTACTACCATTATAACCACAATGTACATGTACTACCATTATAACCACTACACTACAATGTACATGTACTACCATTAGTAGTTAGCTATTACACTTACATGAGTTGTAAGTGGATACTTTGGAGAAATGATGTGTGTGTGTTTGGTGTTCATGGTGGATACACGAGGGTTCACTCTGTGCGTGTCTCTCAGCCCCTGAGCACCTTTGTTTATTTGACAGCAGAGTTCCCCCAACAAAGTGAACCCTCATGCACCCAGAGTACACACACGTGGTGTGGCTGGTCGCCAGGGTAAAAATCCCTTCTAAAGAAGTTGTGTGGGAATATTTCATGTGATAAAGCAATACGAGCCCATCAACAACTAGCGAGTGTGCTGTGATGGCAAACACCTGATTGGCCACACTTCAACTTCATGAAATACCATCATTCTAGTCACATGCTGACATTACATCACTACAGCATCACTTTACTTTGAACACACCTCTATGTTGTCTTTGTCTTAGTGCACTATTTGACTTTGTTTTAGTCCACACGTGCACTATTTGTCTTTGTCTTAGTCCACACGTGCACTATTTGTCTTTGTCTTAGTCCACATGTGCACTATTTGTCTTTGTCTTAGTCCACATGTGCACTATTTGTCTTTGTCTTAGTCCACATGTGCACTATTTGTCTTTGTGGTAGTCCACATGGGGACTGCCTGCACTGTTTTGATATCATGACTAAAAGTTATTTTGCAATCTTCCAGGACCATCCGTGTTTGGTTGAAGCGGGACAGCGGTCAGTACTGGCCCAGTGTCTACCACACCATGCCATGTGAGTCCTCTCCTTGTCCACTAAGTAGGCTTTGCACCCATGTTGCACTGCAACATGACTTCTTGCACAGCACTCCACCAACAGATGTCACCGCTCATCAGCTGTAATAATATATATATATATATATATATATATATATATATATATATATATATATATATATATATATATATATATATATATATATATATGTATGTGTGGGGAAAAAATCACAAGACTATTTCATCTCTACAGGCCTGTTTCATGAGGGGGGGTACCCTCAATCATCAGGAGATTTTAATGGGAGCATTCGCATACCATGGTTTATATAGGGCACAGAGTGGGTGGGTACAGGCTGGCGTAGGGGCGTGGTGATTGGCTCATGTGTTACCTAGGAGGTGTTTCCGTCTATGACGGCATGCTGTTACAATTTCGCTGCGCTTGTTGAGGGATGACAGGTCTGGACGGTAAATAATAAACAGTTTCTCTTTCAAGCATAGGTTGCATCTTTTATTACCACTATTGTAAGGTGTGCTGGATGCAAGAATTTGCCATGTTATTGAATATTCAACATTATTGTCTTTGAGGTCCCAAATGTGTTTGCTGAGTTCTGTGGTATTTCGCAGGTTTTTGTTCCTGAAAGAAGCCTTGTGATTGTTCCATCTGGTTTTGAATTCTCCCTCGGTTAATCCTACATATGTGTCGGATGTGTTAATGTCCTTGCGTATTACCTTAGATTGGTAGACAACTGATGTTTGTAAGCACCCCCCGGCTGTAACTGTCGAAAGAAACCTGATTGCCCTCTCAACGGGGGGTGCTTACAAACATCAGTTGTCTACCAATCTAAGGTAATACGCAAGGACATTAACACATCCGACACATATGTAGGATTAACCGAGGGAGAGTTCAAAACCAGATGGAACAATCACAAGGCTTCTTTCAGGAACCAAAACCTGCGAAATACCACAGAACTCAGCAAACACATTTGGGACCTCAAAGACAATAATGTTGAATATTCAATAACATGGCAAATTCTTGCATCCAGCACACCTTACAATAGTGGTAATAAAAGATGCAACCTATGCTTGAAAGAGAAACTGTTTATTATTTACCGTCCAGACCTGTCATCCCTCAACAAGCGCAGCGAAATTGTAACAGCATGCCGCCATAGACGGAAACACCTCCTAGGTAACACATGAGCCAATCACCACGCCCCTACGCCAGCCTGTACCCACCCACTCTGTGCCCTATATAAACCATGGTATGTGAATGCTCCCATTAAAATCTCCTGATGATTGAGGGTACCCCCCCTCATGAAACAGGCCTGTAGAGATGAAATAGTCTTGTGATTTTTTCCCCACACATACATATATATATATATACATATACATATACATATATATATATACATATATATATATATATATATATACATATATATATATATATGTATATATATATATATATGTATATATATATATATATATATATATATATATATATGTATATGTATATGTATATATATATATATATATATATGTGTGTGTGTGTGTGTGTGTGTGTGTGTGTGTGTGTGTGTGTGTGTGTGTGTGTGTGTGTGTGTGTGTGTGTGTGTGTGTAAATGTCCAAACATTCCCACATGTAAGATAATACACCATAAATCATCTATTTATTGTTAATATATTAATATTATTGTCTCCAAACACTGTAAATGGTGTCTTTACTGGGATAATACATTTCATACATTCATTCTAATATGTACAGTATGTATCAATGTTTATATTCTTTGTAGTCTACAAACACTCCAATGAAACACAAATTCCTTCATTTTTCCAACATGTTCAATCATTTAAAAAGAGTTGTACTTCCTGTTTGTGTTTGAAAAGAGTTGTACTTCCTGTTTGTTGACTCAGACGAGGGGTGTCCACTAATGTGTGTGAGCTATGTAATATTGTGAGTTATTTCTCTGGTACTTTGGACTATGAATGTGCTGTAATAACCATGAACTGGTCTTGTGCCTCAGCCGCGTGCTCCTGCATGACCTTTAACCCTGAGACCAGGAGGCTGCTGGTGGGCATGGACACGGGCAGCGTGTGCGTGAGTAACCTCAGTAGCAATGGTGTGTTCCAGTGTCAAGCTGTGACGCTGTGCTGTGTCTTCAGGAGTTTGTCCTGGCAGACGACTACAACAAGATGGTGGCCACACACACCTACCAGGGTGAGAGAGCGCCTCACATTTCATCATCCAAGTATTATTCACCAGTGTGCAATGTTAGAAAAGTTGTTTTGGTGACACCTAGTGGTCACAATGGTTCATGAAGATCATGACACACTTAGTTAAATGATGCAGACACGATTGTTACTGGATACATTCTAACATGCCTTGGAGACTTAGTAAGTAATATGTAACTATAATACTTGTTTATATTGACTATACTTCAATCATTATTACCTATGATGTATAGATAGTACTTTATTGACTCCTTCTATACTTCAATCATTTTTACCTAGATAGTACTTTATTGATGCCTTCTATACTTCAATCATTATTACCTAGATAGTACTTTATTGATGCCTTCTATACTTCAATCATTATTACCTAGATAGTACTTTATTGATGCCTTCTATACTTCAATCATTATTACCTAGATAGTACTTTATTGATGCCTTCTATACTTCAATCATGATTACCTATGATGTATAGATAGTACTTTATTGATGCCTTCTATACTTCAATCATTATTATATAGATAGTACTTTATTGATGCCTTCTATACTTCAATCATTATTACCTAGATAGTACTTTATTGATGCCTTCTATACTTCAATCATTATTATCTAGATAGTACTTTATTGATGCCTTCTATACTTCAATCATTATTATATAGATAGTACTTTATTGATGCCTTCTATACTTCAATCATTATTACCTAGATAGTACTTTATTGATGCCTTCTATACTTCAATCATTATTACCTATGATGTATAGATAGTACTTTGACTCCTTCTATACTTCAATCATTATTACCTATGATGTATAGATAGTACTTTATTGACTCCTTCTATACTTCAATCATTATTACCTAGATAGTACTTTATTGATGCCTTCTATACTTCAATCATTATTACCTAGATAGTACTTTATTGATGCCTTCTATACTTCAATCATTATTACCTAGATAGTACTTTATTGATGCCTTCTATACTTCAATCATTATTACCTAGATAGTACTTTATTGATGCCTTCTATACTTCAATCATTATTATCTAGATAGTACTTTATTGATGCCTTCTATACTTCAATCATTATTACCTATGATGTATAGATAGTACTTTATTGATCCTTCAGAGGAGTTCCCTCAGGGAAATGAAGAGCTTAGCTGTTGTGTAGCTGCCTGCAGTTACGTTCAATCATCCACTTTCCCTCGCTGAATGAAAGTGGTGAAGGATTGGAAGTGCTACAAGTAAGGCAGACTTTATTAATGAATAAATGAAGGCAGACTTGATAAAATGAATGAAGGCAGACTCCATGAATAAATGAAGGCAAACTTTATGAATGGATGAATGAAGGCAGACTCCATGAATGAAAGAAAGAAGGCAGACTTGATGAATGAATGACTGAAGGCAAGACGAGATGAATGAATTAAGACAGACTTGATGATGAATGAAGGCAGACTAGATGAATGAATGAAGGCAGACTAGATAAATGAATGAAGGCAGACTAGATAAATGAATGAAGTCAAGATTAGATGAATGAAGGCAGACTAGATAAATGAATGAAGGCAGACTAGATAAATGAATGAAGTCAAGACTAGATGAATGAAGGCGGTGCTGTGTAGCCCACCAGGGTAAAGTGACGGTGGTGCTGTTGGTGCTGGAGATGGAGTGGCTCCTCAGTGCGGGTCAAGACAAGAAACTCACCTGGCACTGTTCTGAGAGCAGCCAGCAGCTGGGGGAATACCACACTGCATCATGGGTAACTGCTATACAGTATCCTTTGATATCATCATCATATTACCACACTGCATCATGGGTAACTGCTATACAGTATCCTTTGATATCATCATCATATTACCACACTGCATCATGGGTAACTGCTATACAGTATCCTTTGATATCATCATCATATTACCACACTGCATCATGGGTAACTGCTATACAGTATCCTTTGATATCATCATCATATTACCACACTGCATCATGGGTAACTGCTATACATTATCCTTTGATATCATCATCATATTACCACACTGCATCATGGGTAACTGCTATACAGTATCCTTTGATATCATCATCATATTACCACACTGCATCATGGGTAACTGCTATACAGTATCCTTTGATATCATCATCATATTACCACACTGCATCATGGGTAACTGCTATACAGTATCCTTTGATATCATCATCATATTACCACACTGCATCATGGGTAACTGCTATACAGTATCCTTTGATATCATCATCATATTACCACACTGCATCATGGGTAACTGCTATACAGTATCCTTTGATATCATCATCATATTACCACACTGCATCATGGGTAACTGCTATACAGTATCCTTTGATATCATCATCATATTACCACACTGCATCATGGGTAACTGCTATACGGTATCCTTTGATATCATCATCATATTACCACACTGCATCATGGGTAACTGCTATACATTATCCTTTGATATCATCATCATCATATTACCACACTGCATCATGGGTAACTGCTATACAGTATCCTTTGATAACATCATCATATTACCACACTGCATCATGGGTAACTGCTATACAGTATCCTTTAATATCATCATCATATTACCACACTGCATCATGGGTAACTGCTATACAGTATTCTTTGATATCATGATTATATTACCACATTGCATCATGGGTAACTGCTATACAGTATCCTTTGTTATGATTATTAATATTGTAATTAGAGGCCTCCTTGGCTTGTTGTTTAAAGCACCTTGTGACGGAAGGTCCTGGAAGGACAGTTGAGGTGAAGGTAGCTTTTTAATCCAGGCTTGTGATTGGACGCTGGACATAGTTTAGTTTCCTGCCTTGACCTGCTCCCAGATTTGACGTGGAGACAAGACACGCCTTTGTGGGTGACCATTCGGGTCAGGTGACCATCTTGAAGCTGGATCAGGACACCTGCAGCCTGGTCACCACCTTTAAGGGTCACACAGGTACGTGCATCACATGGTCACCACCTTTAAGGGTCACACAGGTACGTGCATCACATGGTCACCACCTTTAAGGGTCACACAGGTACGTGCATCACATGGTCACCACCTTTACTACTATATATATGTCTACTTATCATGAATAACATGGTTGGGGGCGGGGTCTACTTATGATGAATAACATGGTTGGGGGCGGGGTCTACTTATGATGAATAACATGGTTGGGGGCGGGGTCTACTTATGATGAATAACATGGTTGGAGGCGGGGTCTACTTATGATGAATAACATGGTTGGGGGCGGGGTCTACTTATGAATAACATGGTTGGGGGCGGGGTCTACTTATGATGAATAACATGGTTGGGGCGGGGTCTACTTATGATGAATTACATGGTTGGGGGCGGGGTCTACTTATGATGAATAACATGGTTGGGGGCGGGGTCTACTTATGATGAATAACATGGTTGGGGGCGGGGTCTACTTATGAATAACATGGTTGGGGGCGGGGTCTACTTATGAATAACATGGTTGGAGGCGGGGTCTACTTATGATGAATAACATGGTTGGGGGCGGGGTCTACTTATGAATAACATGGTTGGGGGCGGGGTCTACTTATGATGAATAACATGGTTGGGGGCGGGGTCTACTTATGATGAATAACATGGTTGGAGGCGGGGTCTACTTATGATGAATAATAAGGTTGGAGGCGGGGTCTACTTATGATGAATAACAAGGTTGGAGGCGCGGTCTACTTATGATGAATAACAAGGTTGGAGGCGGGGTCTACTTATGATGAATAACATGGTTGGGGGCGGGGTCTACTTATGATGAATAACATGGTTGGGGGCGGGGTCTACTTATGATGAATAATAAGGTTGGAGGCGGGGTCTACTTATGATGAATAACAAGGTTGGAGGCGCGGTCTACTTATGATGAATAACAAGGTTGGAGGCGGGGTCTACTTATGATGAATAACATGGTTGGGGGCGGGGTCTACTTATGATGAATAACATGGTTGGGGGCGGGGTCTACTTATGATGAATAACAAGGTTGGGGGCGGGGTCTACTTATGATGAATAACAAGGTTGGAGGCGCGGTCTACTTATGATGAATAACATGGTTGGAGGCGGGGTCTACTTATGATGAATAACATGGTTGGAGGCGGGGTCAACTTATGATGAATAACATGGTTGGAGGCGGGGTCTACTTATGATGAATAACAAGGTTGGAGGCGGGGTCTACTTATGATGAATAACAAGGTTGGAGGCGCGGTCTACTTATGATGAATAACAAGGTTGGAGGCGGGGTCTACTTATGATGAATAACATGGTTGGGGGCGGGGTCTACTTATGATGAATAACATGGTTGGAGGCGGGGTCTACTTATGATGAATAACATGGTTGGAGGCGGGGTCTACTTATGATGAATAACATGGTTGGGGGCGGGGTCTACTTATGATGAATAACATGGTTGGGGGCGGGGTCTACTTATGATGAATAACATGGTTGGAGGCGGGGTCTACTTATGATGAATAACATGGTTGGAGGCGGGGTCTACTTATGATGAATAACATGGTTGGAGGCGGGGTCTACTTATGATGAATAACATGGTTGGAGGCGGGGTCTACTTATGATGAATAACATGGTTGGAGGCGGGGTCTACTTATGATGAATAACATGGTTGGAGGCGGGGTCTACTTATGATGAATAACATGGTTGGAGGCGGGGTCTACTTATGATGAATAACATGGTTGGAGGCGGGGTCTACTTATGATGAATAACATGGTTGGGGGCGGGGTCTACTTATGATGAATAACATGGTTGGAGGCGGGGTCTACTTATGATGAATAACATGGTTGGAGGCGGGGTCTACTTATGATGAATAACATGGTTGGAGGCGGGGTCTACTTATGATGAATAACAAGGTTGGAGGCGGGGTCTACTTATGATGAATAACATGGTTGGGGGCGGGGTCTACTTATGATGAATAACAAGGTTGGAGGCGGGGTCTACTTATGATGAATAACATGGTTGGGGGTGGGGTCTACTTATGATGAATAACATGGTTGGAGGCGGGGTCTACTTATGATGAATAACATGGTTGGAGGCGGGGTCTACTTATGATGAATAACATGGTTGGGGGCGGGGTCTACTTATGATGAATAACATGGTTGGGGGCGGGGTCTACTTATGATGAATAACATGGTTGGAGGCGGGGTCTACTTATCATGAATAACATGGTTGGGGGCGGGGTCTACTTATGATGAATAACATGGTTGGGGGCGGGGTCTACTTATGATGAATAACATGGTTGGGGGCGGGGTCTACTTATGATGAATAACATGGTTGGAGGCGGGGTCTACTTATGATGAATAACATGGTTGGGGGCGGGGTCTACTTATGAATAACATGGTTGGGGGCGGGGTCTACTTATGATGAATAACATGGTTGGGGCGGGGTCTACTTATGATGAATTACATGGTTGGGGGCGGGGTCTACTTATGATGAATAACATGGTTGGGGGCGGGGTCTACTTATGATGAATAACATGGTTGGGGGCGGGGTCTACTTATGAATAACATGGTTGGAGGCGGGGTCTACTTATGATGAATAACATGGTTGGGGGCGGGGTCTACTTATGAATAACATGGTTGGGGGCGGGGTCTACTTATGATGAATAACATGGTTGGGGGCGGGGTCTACTTATGATGAATAACATGGTTGGAGGCGGGGTCTACTTATGATGAATAATAAGGTTGGAGGCGGGGTCTACTTATGATGAATAACAAGGTTGGAGGCGCGGTCTACTTATGATGAATAACAAGGTTGGAGGCGGGGTCTACTTATGATGAATAACATGGTTGGGGGCGGGGTCTACTTATGATGAATAACATGGTTGGGGGCGGGGTCTACTTATGATGAATAATAAGGTTGGAGGCGGGGTCTACTTATGATGAATAACAAGGTTGGAGGCGCGGTCTACTTATGATGAATAACAAGGTTGGAGGCGGGGTCTACTTATGATGAATAACATGGTTGGGGCGGGGTCTACTTATGATGAATAACATGGTTGGGGGCGGGGTCTACTTATGATGAATAACAAGGTTGGGGGCGGGGTCTACTTATGATGAATAACAAGGTTGGAGGCGCGGTCTACTTATGATGAATAACATGGTTGGAGGCGGGGTCTACTTATGATGAATAACATGGTTGGAGGCGGGGTCAACTTATGATGAATAACATGGTTGGAGGCGGGGTCTACTTATGATGAATAACAAGGTTGGAGGCGGGGTCTACTTATGATGAATAACAAGGTTGGAGGCGCGGTCTACTTATGATGAATAACAAGGTTGGAGGCGGGGTCTACTTATGATGAATAACATGGTTGGGGGCGGGGTCTACTTATGATGAATAACATGGTTGGAGGCGGGGTCTACTTATGATGAATAACATGGTTGGAGGCGGGGTCTACTTATGATGAATAACATGGTTGGGGGCGGGGTCTACTTATGATGAATAACATGGTTGGGGGCGGGGTCTACTTATGATGAATAACATGGTTGGAGGCGGGGTCTACTTATGATGAATAACATGGTTGGAGGCGGGGTCTACTTATGATGAATAACATGGTTGGAGGCGGGGTCTACTTATGATGAATAACATGGTTGGAGGCGGGGTCTACTTATGATGAATAACATGGTTGGAGGCGGGGTCTACTTATGATGAATAACATGGTTGGAGGCGGGGTCTACTTATGATGAATAACATGGTTGGAGGCGGGGTCTACTTATGATGAATAACATGGTTGGAGGCGGGGTCTACTTATGATGAATAACATGGTTGGGGGCGGGGTCTACTTATGATGAATAACATGGTTGGAGGCGGGGTCTACTTATGATGAATAACATGGTTGGAGGCGGGGTCTACTTATGATGAATAACATGGTTGGAGGCGGGGTCTACTTATGATGAATAACAAGGTTGGAGGCGGGGTCTACTTATGATGAATAACATGGTTGGGGGCGGGGTCTACTTATGATGAATAACAAGGTTGGAGGCGGGGTCTACTTATGATGAATAACATGGTTGGGGGTGGGGTCTACTTATGATGAATAACATGGTTGGAGGCGGGGTCTACTTATGAATAACATGGTTGGGGGCGGGGTCTACTTATGATGAATAACATGGTTGGGGGCGGGGTCTACTTATGATGAATAACATGGTTGGGGGCGGGGTCTACTTATGATGAATAACATGGTTGGAGGCGGGGTCTACTTATCATGAATAACATGGTTGGGGGCGGGGTCTACTTATGATGAATAACATGGTTGGGGGCGGGGTCTACTTATGATGAATAACATGGTTGGGGGCGGGGTCTACTTATGATGAATAACATGGTTGGAGGCGGGGTCTACTTATGATGAATAACATGGTTGGGGGCGGGGTCTACTTATGAATAACATGGTTGGGGGCGGGGTCTACTTATGATGAATAACATGGTTGGGGCGGGGTCTACTTATGATGAATTACATGGTTGGGGGCGGGGTCTACTTATGATGAATAACATGGTTGGGGGCGGGGTCTACTTATGATGAATAACATGGTTGGGGGCGGGGTCTACTTATGAATAACATGGTTGGAGGCGGGGTCTACTTATGATGAATAACATGGTTGGGGGCGGGGTCTACTTATGAATAACATGGTTGGGGGCGGGGTCTACTTATGATGAATAACATGGTTGGGGGCGGGGTCTACTTATGATGAATAACATGGTTGGAGGCGGGGTCTACTTATGATGAATAATAAGGTTGGAGGCGGGGTCTACTTATGATGAATAACAAGGTTGGAGGCGCGGTCTACTTATGATGAATAACAAGGTTGGAGGCGGGGTCTACTTATGATGAATAACATGGTTGGGGGCGGGGTCTACTTATGATGAATAACATGGTTGGGGGCGGGGTCTACTTATGATGAATAATAAGGTTGGAGGCGGGGTCTACTTATGATGAATAACAAGGTTGGAGGCGCGGTCTACTTATGATGAATAACAAGGTTGGAGGCGGGGTCTACTTATGATGAATAACATGGTTGGGGGCGGGGTCTACTTATGATGAATAACATGGTTGGGGGCGGGGTCTACTTATGATGAATAACAAGGTTGGGGGCGGGGTCTACTTATGATGAATAACAAGGTTGGAGGCGCGGTCTACTTATGATGAATAACATGGTTGGAGGCGGGGTCTACTTATGATGAATAACATGGTTGGAGGCGGGGTCTACTTATGATGAATAACATGGTTGGAGGCGGGGTCTACTTATGATGAATAACAAGGTTGGAGGCGGGGTCTACTTATGATGAATAACAAGGTTGGAGGCGCGGTCTACTTATGATGAATAACAAGGTTGGAGGCGGGGTCTACTTATGATGAATAACATGGTTGGGGGCGGGGTCTACTTATGATGAATAACATGGTTGGAGGCGGGGTCTACTTATGATGAATAACATGGTTGGAGGCGGGGTCTACTTATGATGAATAACATGGTTGGAGGCGGGGTCTACTTATGATGAATAACATGGTTGGGGGCGGGGTCTACTTATGATGAATAACATGGTTGGAGGCGGGGTCTACTTATGATGAATAACATGGTTGGAGGCGGGGTCTACTTATGATGAATAACATGGTTGGAGGCGGGGTCTACTTATGATGAATAACAAGGTTGGAGGCGGGGTCTACTTATGATGAATAACATGGTTGGAGGCGGGGTCTACTTATGATGAATAACATGGTTGGGGGCGGGGTCTAATAAGCAGTTGAGAAGTTAGTAGCACAAAAGTTGGGGTATGTGGGCGGGGCCAAGTGGATACAGGAGAGTGAGCTGACAGGTGTGTCTGGCAGTGTGTCACTGAGGTGTGTGTGTGTGTGTGTGTGTGTGTGTGTGTGTGTGTAGGTCATGTGACAGCACTGTGCTGGGACCCCTCCCAGAGAGTGTTGTTCTCAGGCAGTTCAGACCAGTCCATCATCATGTGGGACATTGGAGGACACAAAGGCACCGCCATCGAGCTGCAGGGACACAGGTGAGACCACACCTCTTTTCTCTTCTTCTTGCTCTTCTTCATGTGTGTGTGTGTGTGTGTGTGTGTGTGTGTGTGTGTGTGTGTGTGTGTGTGTGTGTGTGTGTGTGTGTGTGCAGTGACAAGGTGCAGGGATTGTGTTACGCCTCACACACTCGCCAGTTGATGTCGTGCAGTGCAGATGGAGCCATGGTGATCTGGAACATGGACGTCAGCAGACAGGAGGTCTGTTCTTGGACCATGTGTGTGTGTGTCTGTGTGTACTCATTTGTGTGTCTCTCTATGTGTGTGTGTGTCTGTGTGTACTCATCTCATTTAGTGTCTCTGTGTGTACTCATTTGTGTGTGTATCTCTCTATGTGTGTGTCTGTGTGTACTCTAGTGTGTCTCTCTATGTGTGTGTGTACTCATTCGTGTGTGTGTGTGTGTGTGTGTGTGTGTGTGTGTGTAGACTCCAGAGTGGCAGGACAGTGACTCATGTCAGAAATGTGAGCAGCCATTCTTCTGGAACTTCAAGCAGATGTGGGACAGCAAGAAGATCGGTTTACGACAGGTACACACCTTTTACACAGCAGGTACACACCTCTTACACCACAGGTACACACGTTTTACACAGCAGGTACACACCTCTTACACCACAGGTACACACGTTTTACACAGCAGGTACACACCTCTTACACCACAGGTACACACGTTTTACACAGCAGGTACACACCTCTTACACCGCAGGTACACACCTTTTACACAGCAGGTACACACCTTTTACACAGCAGGTACACACTTTTTACACAGCAGGTACACACCTTTTACACAGCAGGTACACACCTCTTACACCGCAGGTACACACCTTTTACACAGCAGGTACACACCTCTTACACCGCAGGTACACACCTCTTACACCGCAGGTACACACCTTTTACACAGCAGGTACACACCTTTTACACAGCAGGTACACACCTCTTACACCACAGGTACACACGTTTTGCACAGCAGGTACACACTTTTTACACAGCAGGTACACACCTTTTACACAGCAGGTACACACCTCTTACACCACAGGTACACACGTTTTGCACAGCAGGTACACACTTTTTACACAGCAGGTACACACCTTTTACACAGCAGGTACACACCTCTTACACCACAGGTACACACGTTTTACACAGCAGGTACACACTTTTTACACAGCAGGTACACACCTTTTACACAGCAGGTACACACCTCTTACACCGCAGGTACACACCTTTTACACAGCAGGTACACACCTTTTACACCGCAGGTACACACCTCTTACACCGCAGGTACACACCTTTTACACAGCAGGTACACACCTCTTACACCACAGGTACACACGTTTTACACAGCAGGTACACACCTCTTACACAGCAGGTACACACCTTTTACACCGCAGGTACACACCTTTTACACAGCAGGCACACACCTTTTACACAGCAGGCACACACCTTTTACACAGCAGGTACACACCTTTTTACACAGCAGGTACACACCTTTTACACAACAGGTACACACATTTTTACACAGCAGGTACACACCTTTTACACAGCAGGTACACACCTTTTACACAGCAGGTACACACCTCTTACACAGGTGTTTGGTGGAGGTGTAAATGTGACACAGGTGTTTGGTGGAGGTGTGATGGTGTAAATGCGACACAGGTGTTTGGTGGAGGTGTGATGGTGTAAATGCGACACAGGTGTTTGGTGGAGGTGTGATGGTGTAAATGTGACACAGGCGGTGTTTGGTGGAGGTGTGATGGTGTAAGTGTGACACAGGCGGTGTTTGGTGGAGGTGTGATGGTGTAAATGTGACACAGGTGTTTGGTGAAGGTGTGATGGTGTAAAAGCGACACAGGTGTGATGGTGTAAATGCGACACAGGTGTTTGGTGGAGGTGTGATGGTGTAAATGCGACACAGGTGTTTGGTGGAGGTGTGATGATGTAAATGTGACACAGGTGTTTGGTGGAGGTGTGATGGTGTAAATGTGACAGGTGTTTGGTGGAGGTGTGATGGTGTAAATGTGACACAGGCGGTGTTTGGTGGAGGTGTGATGGTGTAAATGTGACACAGGTATTTGGTGGAGGTGTGATGGTGTAAATGTGACAGGTGTTTGGTGGAGGTGTGATGGTGTAAATGTGACACAGGCGGTGTTTGGTGGAGGTGTGATGGTGTAAATGTGACACAGGTATTTGGTGGAGGTGTAAATGTGACACAGGTGTTTGGTGGAGGTGTGATGGTGTAAATGTGACACAGGTGTTTGGTGGAGGTGTGATGGTGTAAATGTGACACAGGTGTTTGGTGGAGGTGTGATGGTGTAAATGTGACAGGTGTTTGGTGGAGGTGTGATGGTGTAAATGTGACACAGGTATTTGGTGGAGGTGTAAATGTGACACAGGTGTTTGGTGGAGGTGTAAATGTGACACAGGTGTTTGGTGGAGGTGTGATGGTGTAAATGCGACACAGGTGTTTGGTGGAGGTGTACATGTGACACAGGTGTTTGGTGGAGGTGTAAGTGTGACACAGGTGTTTGGTGGAGGTGTAAATGTGACACAGGTGTTTGGTGGAGGTGTAAATGTGACACAGGTGTTTGGTGGAGGTGTTTGGTGCAGGTGTACATGTGACACAGGTGTTTGGTGGAGGTGTAAATGTGACACAGGTGTTTGGTGGAGGTGTAAATGTGACACAGGTGTTTGGTGGAGGTGTAAATGTGACACAGGTGTTTGGTGGAGGTGTAAATGTGACACAGGTGTTTGGTGGAGGTGTAAATGTGACACAGGTGTTTGGTGGAGGTGTAAATGTGACACAGGTGTTTGGTGGAGGTGTGATGGTGTAAATGCGACACAGGTGTTTGGTGGAGGTGTACATGTGACACAGGTGTTTGGTGGAGGTGTAAATGTGACACAGGTGTTTGGTGGAGGTGTACATGTGACACAGGTGTTTGGTGGAGGTGTAAATGTGACACAGGTGTTTGGTGGAGGTGTACATGTGACACAGGTGTTTGGTGGAGGTGTACATGTGACACAGGTGTTTGGTGGAGGTGTAAATGTGACACAGGTGTTTGGTGGAGGTGTAAATGTGACACAGGTGTTTGGTGGAGGTGTTTGGTGCAGGTGTACATGTGACACAGGTGTTTGGTGGAGGTGTAAATGTGACACAGGTGTTTGGTGGAGGTGTAAATGTGACACAGGTGTTTGGTGGAGGTGTAAATGTGACACAGGTGTTTGGTGGAGGTGTAAATGTGACACAGGTGTTTGGTGGAGGTGTAAATGTGACACAGGTGTTTGGTGGAGGTGTAAATGTGACACAGGTGTTTGGTGGAGGTGTGATGGTGTAAATGCGACACAGGTGTTTGGTGGAGGTGTACATGTGACACAGGTGTTTGGTGGAGGTGTAAATGTGACACAGGTGTTTGGTGGAGGTGTACATGTGACACAGGTGTTTGGTGGAGGTGTACATGTGACACAGGTGTTTGGTGGAGGTGTACATGTGACACAGGTGTTTGGTGGAGGTGTACATGTGACACAGGTGTTTGGTGGAGGTGTAAATGTGACACAGGTGTTTGGTGGAGGTGTAAATGTGACACAGGTGTTTGGTGGAGGTGTAAATGGGACACAGGTGTTTGGTGGAGGTGTAAATGGGACACAGGTGTTTGGTGGAGGTGTAAATGTGACACAGGTGTTTGGTGGAGGTGTAAATGTGACACAGGTGTTTGGTGGAGGTGTAAATGTGACACAGGTGTTTGGTGGAGGTGTAAATGTGACACAGGTGTTTGGTGCAGGTGTACATGTGACACAGGTGTTTGGTGGAGGTGTAAATGTGACACAGGTGTTTGGTGGAGGTGTAAATGTGACACAGGTGTTTGGTGGAGGTGTAAATGTGACACAGGTGTTTGGTGGAGGTGTAAATGTGACACAGGTGTTTGGTGGAGGTGTAAATGTGACACAGGTGTTTGGTGGAGGTGTAAATGTGACACAGGTGTTTGGTGGAGGTGTAAATGTGACACAGGTGTTTGGTGCAGGTGTACATGTGACACAGGTGTTTGGTGGAGGTGTAAATGTGACACAGGTGTTTGGTGGAGGTGTAAATGTGACACAGGTGTTTGGTGGAGGTGTAAATGTGACACAGGTGTTTGGTGGAGGTGTAAATGTGACACAGGTGTTTGGTGGAGGTGTACATGTGACACAGGTGTTTGGTGGAGGTGTAAATGTGACACAGGTGTTTGGTGGAGGTGTACATGTGACACAGGTGACTTCCTGACATGTGACCGTGTGCCCAGCACCACTGCAGGAAGTGCGGGCAGGCGCTGTGCAACAGGTGTTCCTCCAAGCGCTCCACCATCCCGCTCATGGGCTTTGAGTTCCAGGTGCGCGTGTGCGACACCTGCCACGCCTCCATCAGCGACCAGGAGTGAGTGTGCCAGGTAGGCCAGGTGCGCCACACGCCCTCATCTCCATCTCCATCTTGTCTCACCTTGCAGCCGCGCGCCCACCGCCACCTTCCACAGCAGCAAGCATGGCGTGCTGCACCTGCACTACGAGCCCACTGGAGGATGTCTGCTCACCTGTGGCACCGACAAGATCATCAAGGTCTCTCCTCCTCACCTGTCTCTTCTTGTCCCACCTTTGTGACATCACTTCCTCTGCTGCTTTCTAGCTGTGGGACATGACCCCCGTCGTGTCCTGAGGTCACACCCACAAGCTCCTCCCACACGCCGCCAAGAGAGGGGGCGGAGCCACAGGGATAGTGGACGGACTGTGAGTGAAACTGGTGTGTGTGTGTGTGTGTGTGTGTGTGTGTGTGTGTGTGTGTGTGTGTGTCATGGTTAACACATGAGAGGACCTGCTTAAAGTCGTCCTGGTTAAAGCCAACCTGGTTAAAGTCATCCTGGTTAAAGTTGTCCTGGTTAAAGTTGTCTGGGTCAGAGTCATCCTGGTTAAAGCCGTCCTGGTTAAAGTCATCCTGGTTAAACTTGCCTTGGTTGAAGTTGTCCTGGTTAAAGTCGTCCTGGTTAAAGTCGTCCTGGTTAAAGTTGTGCTAGCAAGGAGCCAATGAGGTGACTTCTTGTTGAAAGGAAAGATTAGAAAGGAGGAGGAAGCCACGCCCCCTTGTCAGTGTGGCCAAAGAGGCGGAGCTAGGGCAGGATGGTGATTGTAGGGTGAGAGCCGCTTGTGTTGACATGAAAGATGTAATATAGCAACATTCCACCTGGACACTTCCTGTTGACTGCAAAATAAAAGCATGACAGGAATCATAGAAGAAGAAATATTCTCACACCTTTTCCTCCTGGCGCAGATTATGTCAACGACCGCTTATGTCGACATGAGTATCTGCATGGTGACAGGGTGTAATACACACACTATAATATTCATGTTGTCATTGATCAATTCTTCAATACTTGTATATAATATTCATGTTGTCATTGATCAATTAAAGATCAATTCTTCAATACTTGTATATAATATTCATGTTGTCATTGATCAATTAAAGATCAATTCTTCAATACTTGTATATAATATTCAAGTTGTCATTGATCAATTAAAGATCAATTCTTCAATACTTGTATATAATATTCATGTTGTCATTGATCAATTAAAGATCAATTCTTCAATACTTGTATATAATATTCAAGTTGTCATTGATCAATTAAAGATCAATTCTTCAATACTTGTATATAATATTCAAGTTGTCATTGATCAATTAAAGATCAATTCTTCAATACTTGTATATAATATTCAAGTTGTCATTGATCAATTAAAGATCAATTCTTCAATACTTGTATATAATATTCATGTTGTCATTGATCAATTAAAGATCAATTCTTCAATACTTGTATATAATCATGTTGTCATTGATCAATTAAAGATCAATTCTTCAATACTTGTATATAATCATGTTGTCATTGATCAATTAAAGATCAATTCTTCAAGCACAACAGTGATTGTTTTTTATGACTCATTACTTTTGAAACTGTGTGAACCATAATCTTATTAGTAGTAATAATAATGTATCATTAATAGTGATAATAATGTATCATTAGTAGTGATAATAATGTATCATTAGTAGTAATAATAATGTATCATTAGTAGTGATAATAATGTATCATTAGTAGTAATAATAATGTATCATTAGTAGTGATAATAATGTATCATTAGTAATAATAATGTATCATTAGTAGTACTAATAATGTATCATTAGTAGTGATAATAATGTATCATTAGTAGTGATAATAATGTATCATTAGTAGTGATAATAATGTATTATTAGTAATAATAATGTATCATTAGTAGTACTAATAATGTATCATTAGTACTAATAATGTATCATTAGTAGTACTAATAATGTATCATTAGTAGTGATAATAATGTATCATTAGTAGTGATAATAATGTATCATTAGTAGTGATAATAATGTATCATTAGTAGTAATAATAATGTATCATTAGTAGTGATAATAATGTATCATTAGTAGTAATAATAATGTATCATTAGTAGTGATAATAATGTATCATTAGTAATAATAATGTATCATTAGTAGTACTAATAATGTATCATTAGTAGTGATAATAATGTATCATTAGTAGTGATAATAATGTATCATTAGTAGTGATAATAATGTATTATTAGTAATAATAATGTATCATTAGTAGTACTAATAATGTATCATTAGTACTAATAATGTATCATTAGTAGTACTAATAATGTATCATTAGTAGTGATAATAATGTATCATTAGTAGTGATAATAATGTATCATTAGTAGTGATAATAATGTATCATTAGTAGTGATAATAATGTATGATTAGTAGTAATAATAATGTATCATTAGTAGTAATAATAATGTATCATTAGTAGTGATAATAATGTATCATTAGTAGTAATAATAATGTATCATTAGTAGTACTAATAATGTATCATTGGTAGTGATAATAATGTATCATTAGTAGTGATAATAATGTATCATTAGTAGTGATAATAATGTATGATTAGTAGTAATAATAATGTATCATTAGTAGTAATAATAATGTATCATTAGTAGTGATAATAATGTATCATTAGTAGTGATAATAATGTATCATTAGCAGTGTTGGGTTGGTTACTGAAAACCAGTAACTAGTTACAGTTACTAATTACTTTATTTCAAAAGTAACTCAGTTACTGTTCAGTTTTTTCTGTATTGGCCCTCTGAATAGGGGTCGTCACTCAGCATAAAAGGAATTACTCGCACTGCACTCGTTTGCTTGTTTTATTTGGTACTATTGCAGAAGCAGGTAATAACCTACAAGTAAACATGAACATAAAACAATGTATCTATCTTGAATCATCATAATGTAAATAATAAACATGAATTCATCAACTGAACCATAATGTTGTCAACCATGATATGACATATTATCAATCACTGTGATTTTATCCTAACTTATTCATTTTAGCATTACATTTTATTATCATCATTAATTTATGTCATATAATGTTTTAAATGTGATCAGAATTATTTATAATGTCTCTATGGTTCATGGACAATCATATTAAAAAGACATGTTTGAGGCCCACATTC
This sequence comes from Nerophis lumbriciformis, assembly GCF_033978685.3. Classification (NCBI taxonomy): domain Eukaryota; kingdom Metazoa; phylum Chordata; class Actinopteri; order Syngnathiformes; family Syngnathidae; genus Nerophis; species Nerophis lumbriciformis. Next base: position 392,729 of record NC_084578.2, on the reverse strand, counting down.
CACATATGAGCACAACTACATCAAAGAACTACAAATCCCATCAGTCAAACCAGGAAGTAAAGTGCCGGTATTTTTAACTCAAACCTTGGAAATGCAGCTGGACACACAACGTGACAACAATCTAATGCAGCTGGACACACACAACGTGACAACAATCTAATGCAGCTGGACACACGCAACGTGACAACAATCTAATGCAGCTGGACACACGCAACGTGACAACAATCTAATGCAGCTGGACACACGCAACGTGACAACAATCTAATGCAGCTGGACACACGCAACGTGACAACAATCTAATGCAGCTGGACACACGCAACGTGACAACAATCTAATGCAGCTGGACACACGCAACGTGACAACAATCTAATGCAGCTGGACACACACAACGTGACAACAATCTAATGCAGCTGGACACACGCAACGTGACAACAATCTAATGCAGCTGGACACACGCAACGTGACAACAATCTAATGCAGCTGGACACACGCAACATGACAACAATCTAATGCAGCTGGACACACGCAACATGACAACAATCTAATGCAGCTGGACACACGCAACATGACAACAATCTAATGCAGCTGGACACACGCAACGTGACAACAATCTAATGCAGCTGGACACACGCAACGTGACAACAATCTAATGCAGCTGGACACACGCAACGTGACAACAATCTAATGCAGCTGGACACACAACGTGACAACAATCTAATGCAGCTGGACACACGCAACGTGACAACAATCTAATGCAGCTGGACACACGCAACGTGACAACAATCTAATGCAGCTGGACACACGCAACGTGACAACAATCTAATGCAGCTGGACACACGCAACGTGACAACAATCTAATGCAGCTGGACACACGCAACGTGACAACAATCTAATGCAGCTGGACACACGCAACGTGACAACAATCTAATGCAGCTGGACACACGCAACATGACAACAATCTAATGCAGCTGGACACACACAACGTGACAACAATCTAATGCAGCTGGACACACAACGTGACAACAATCTAATGCAGCTGGACACACGCAACATGACAACAATCTAATGCAGCTGGACACACGCAACGTGACAACAATCTAATGCAGCTGGACACACGCAACGTGACAACAATCTAATGCAGCTGGACACACGCAACGTGACAACAATCTAATGCAGCTGGACACACAACGTGACAACAATCTAATGCAGCTGGACACACGCAACATGACAACAATCTAATGCAGCTGGACACACGCAACGTGACAACAATCTAATGCAGCTGGACACACACAACATGACAACAATCTAATGCAGCTGGACACACGCAACGTGACAACAATCTAATGCAGCTGGACACACGCAACGTGACAACAATCTAATGCAGCTGGACACACGCAACGTGACAACAATCTAATGCAGCTGGACACACACAACGTGACAACAATCTAATGCAGCTGGACACACGCAACGTGACAACAATCTAATGCAGCTGGACACACACAACGTGACAACAATCTAATGCAGCTGGACACACGCAACGTGACAACAATCTAATGCAGCTGGACACACGCAACGTGACAACAATCTAATGCAGCTGGACACACGCAACGTGACAACAATCTAATCCTGGACACACGCAACGTGACAACAATCTAATGCAGCTGGACACACGCAACGTGACAACAATCTAATGCAGCTGGACACACGCAACATGACAACAATCTAATGCAGCTGGACACACGCAACATGACAACAATCTAATGCAGCTGGACACACGCAACATGACAACAATCTAATGCAGCTGGACACACGCAACGTGACAACAATCTAATGCAGCTGGACACACGCAACGTGACAACAATCTAATGCAGCTGGACACACGCAACGTGACAACAATCTAATGCAGCTGGACACACAACGTGACAACAATCTAATGCAGCTGGACACACGCAACGTGACAACAATCTAATGCAGCTGGACACACGCAACGTGACAACAATCTAATGCAGCTGGACACACGCAACGTGACAACAATCTAATGCAGCTGGACACACGCAACGTGACAACAATCTAATGCAGCTGGACACACGCAACGTGACAACAATCTAATGCAGCTGGACACACGCAACGTGACAACAATCTAATGCAGCTGGACACACGCAACATGACAACAATCTAATGCAGCTGGACACACACAACGTGACAACAATCTAATGCAGCTGGACACACAACGTGACAACAATCTAATGCAGCTGGACACACGCAACATGACAACAATCTAATGCAGCTGGACACACGCAACGTGACAACAATCTAATGCAGCTGGACACACGCAACGTGACAACAATCTAATGCAGCTGGACACACGCAACGTGACAACAATCTAATGCAGCTGGACACACAACGTGACAACAATCTAATGCAGCTGGACACACGCAACATGACAACAATCTAATGCAGCTGGACACACGCAACGTGACAACAATCTAATGCAGCTGGACACACACAACATGACAACAATCTAATGCAGCTGGACACACGCAACGTGACAACAATCTAATGCAGCTGGACACACGCAACGTGACAACAATCTAATGCAGCTGGACACACGCAACGTGACAACAATCTAATGCAGCTGGACACACACAACGTGACAACAATCTAATGCAGCTGGACACACGCAACGTGACAACAATCTAATGCAGCTGGACACACACAACGTGACAACAATCTAATGCAGCTGGACACACGCAACGTGACAACAATCTAATGCAGCTGGACACACGCAACGTGACAACAATCTAATGCAGCTGGACACACGCAACGTGACAACAATCTAATCCTGGACACACGCAACGTGACAACAATCTAATGCAGCTGGACACACGCAACGTGACAACAATCTAATGCAGCAGATTTCAATCCACACATTACTGTTACTTTTGCCAATGTTGTTGAAAGACTAAATAGTGAGTGTTTGTGACGCAGCAAGTCCGCCGCACAACAAGCGCTGCGGACTTACAACAAACAGAAAAGCAAGGAAGTGAACAAGCATGGAATGGAAACAATAATTGAGCTGATCTAACAAAGCAAAGCGGACATAACAAATGATCTTACCAGTGAGGTATGCTGGTGACGAAGCACGCTGTTTTTACAAACGAAACAATGACGCCATTTTTAAAGCTACCGACATGGTCACCTGTCAGTGGTAGCCCCGCCCATCTTAAAGTCCCAGGTAAGTCCGCCATAAATACATATACACATAACAAATACACATATTAAATCCAACAGTTACTAACTCAGTTACTTATGCCAAAAAGTAATGCGTTACTGTAAAGTAACTATTTAGTTACTTCTTTTTTTAAAGCTCCCATTAATGGCCTTTTAGCCTTCATTTTAGTACTGTTATTGCACTGGACAATAATACAATCTGTTCATCAACTTCACATGCATTTGTATCACTAAGCAATGTGCTCTACATACAACACACAAACAATGTGCTCTACATACAACACACAAACAATGTGCTCTACATACAACACACAAACAATGTGCTCTACATACAACACACAAACAATGTGGTCTACATTCAACACAAACAATGTGCTCTACATACAACACACAAACAATGTGCTCTACATACAACACACAAACAATGTGCTCTACATACAACACACAAACAATGTGCTCTACATACAACACACAAACAATGTGGTCTACATTCAACACACAAACAATGTGCTCTACATACAACACACAATGTGCTCTACATACAACACACAAACAATGTGGCCTACATACAACACACAAACAATGTGCTCTACATACAATTTTTAATTATTTATTTTTTATCATGTTCTGTTTGTGTTGTGTTGTGTTTGCTCGATACTCGTTTTATCTTTTAACCTGCTCATTGTACAGCACTTTGGCTACCCCTGTGGTAAATTTTAAATGTGCTTTATAAATAAAGTTGATTTGATTTGATTTGAATGTGCTCTACATACAACACACAAACAATGTGCTCTACATACAACACACAAACAATGTGGTCTACATTCAACACACAAACAATGTGCTCTACATACAACACACAAACAATGTGCTCTACATACAACACACAAACAATGTGGTCTACATTCAACACACAAACAATGTGCTCTACATACAACACACAAACAATGTGCTCTACATACAACACACAATGTGCTCTACATACAACACACAAACAATGTGGCCTACATACAACACACAAACAATGTGCTCTACATACAACACACAAACAATGTGGCCTACATACAACACACAAACAATGTGCTCTACATACAACACACAAACAATGTGCTCTACATACAACACACAAACAATGTGCTCTACATACAACACACAAACAATGTGATCTACATACAACACACAAACAATGTGCTCTACATACAACACACAAACAATGTGGCCTACATACAACACACAAACAATGTGCTCTACATACAACACACAAACAATGTGCTCTACATACAACACACAAACAATGTGCTCTACATACAACACACAAACAATGTGGTCTACATACAACACACAAACAATGTGGTCTACATACAACACACAAACAATGTGCTCTACATACAACACACAAACAATGTGCTCTACATACAACACACAAACAATGTGCTCTACATACAACACACAAACAATGTGCTCTACATACAACACACAAAGACAAAGATATGTTTCAAAGGGCCAATTTATTTCAGGCCAGAACAAATTGACTAAACTATTGTAAATAGCTGCAACATAACATGTATAAATAACAAACAGCATAATACAACAAAGCTGTAAAGCTGGCTTCACCTAAGGAAGGCACACACTACATACACACTACATACACACTACATACACACTACATACACAAAGCCTAACCAGGCATTTTTTTCTCTCAAGGAATTGTGAAATAAAATCATGTCTTCAGGAGATCAACACTGTAGTGAAGCCCAGAACACTCTAAACACTTATTTTAGAGATAAGGAAAGATTGTCCTGGCCCACTAGCATCCCTCTTTGTGTTTGTGAACTTTATAGTCTATACATTTAGAGTGATGTGATAGTCAAACACTCTAGAAGTCTAGAATGAAAGAGTATATAAGAGAATTGACAGTGTGTGTGTGTGTACCTTCAGTGCTGAATGATGAGCAGAGGCAGAGTTTTCTTTAGCTTGCTTTCCATGTTTATGTAGTCACTGTCCACTGTGTCCAGGTACGTGGAAAAGGTTTTCGTGCCATTTGCTGTTTGACGCCGCTATCATGCTAATTAGCTGCCTGAAAGCGGGTGACTCCACTGTAGAAATAGCCTGCATGTCTTCTAGCACATACGCTGCAATGGCTCTATCAATGTTGTCCTGGCTAGCAGTCCGTCCGTTAAAATCCTTAGGTGGAGGTGGAGGTGAAGTGGCATCGGAGTCTGTGTGTCTCTTTACTCGCTTCGTCGAAGCATGTTGCTTTTGTAGCTGTTTCAGCACATTTGAATTGCTGTTTTGGGCAGTAGATAGGATCTTTGATCCAAGACACAACTTACATTTAACTAAAATGTTCTTTTCTTTGTGCTCGACAAAAGAAAAGTAGTGAGAATATCTCCATGTTAAGAAACTCGACTTCAGCTCCACCATGATGTCTTGTTAGTAAACACAGACACGCCCCCCACCCTCCCCCCACCAACAATGGATGACTTTATCTACAAGAAGAGCTGTTTGATACAAGTTCACCAACAATGGATGACTTTACCTACAAGAGATGTTTGATACAAGTTCAACTACAATGGATGACTTTATCTACAAGAAGAGATGTTTGATACAAGTTCACCTACAATGGATGACTTTATCTACAAGAAGAGATGTTTGATACAAGTTCACCAACAATGGATGACTTTATCTACAAGAAGAGATGTTTGATACAAGTTCACCTACAATGGATGACTTTATCTACAAGAGATGTTTGATACAAGTTCACCAACAATGGATGACTTTATCTACAAGAGATGTTTGATACAAGTTCACCTACAATGGATTACTTTATCTACAAGAGATGTTTGATACAAGTTCAACTACAATGGATGACTTTATCTACAAGAAGAGATGTTTGATACAAGTTCACCTACAATGGATGACTTTATCTACAAGAAGAGATGTTTGATACAAGTTCACCAACAATGGATGACTTTATCTACAAGAAGAGATGTTTGATACAAGTTCACCTACAATGGATGACTTTATCTACAAGAAGAGATGTTTGATACAAGTTCACCTACAATGGATGACTATCTACAAGAGATGTTTGATACAAGTTCACCTACAATGGATGACTTTATCTACAAGAAGAGATGTTTGATACAAGTTCACCTACAATGGATGACTTTATCTACAAGAAGAGATGTTTGATACAAGTTCACCTACAATGGATGACTTTATCTACAAGAAGAGATGTTTGATACAAGTTCACCTACAATGGATGACTTTATCTACAAGAAGAGATGTTTGATACAAGTTCACCTACAATGGATGACTTTATCTACAAGAAGAGATGTTTGATACAAGTTCACCTACAATGGATGACTTTATCTACAAGAAGAGATGTTTGATACAAGTTCACCTACAATGGATGACTTTATCTACAAGAAGAGATACCAGCCATGTCTTTGGTCAATGATATATTTCAAGGTTTGTACTTGAGTGCCAGATGCTGAAGCGCCATCACAAGCTTGTCTTCCTCCTGAGAGGACGAGGCGGTGAAGGCCAGCGGGAGGTGTGTCGCCACCGCACGCCGATCTGGAAGGCAAACGTGTCACATGACCTAGAACCCAGACCTATTAGATGAAGAGCAGAGCCTACCTTGGAAGAAGAGTCCGCTGGGCTGCTTGATGGCGGCGGCCGACACGGCCAGCCACACGATGGTGTCGGCACCCATGGCCTCCGTGCGAAGTTTGTTCACCATCTTGGCGTGGAAGGACGGCATGGACGTCTGCACGGCTGCCAGGACCACATGCTTGTTTGTTCATACATTGACTACCTTTTCTTACGTCTAAGATGGAAGTGTCTATCAGTAAAAACAGTCCTGGTCTAAGATGGAAGTGTCTATCAGTAAAACAGTCCTGGTCTAAGATGGAAGTGTCTATCAGTAAAAACAGTCCTGGTCTAAGATGAAGTGTCTACAGTAAAAACAGTCCTGGTCTAAGATGGAAGTGTCTATCAGTAAAAACAGTCCTGGTCTAAGATGGAAGTGTCTATCAGTAAAAACAGTCCTGGTCTAAGATGGAAGTGTCTATCAGTAAAAACAGTCCTGGTCTAAGGGTGTGTATCAGTAAAAAACAGTCCTGGTCTAAGATGGAAGTGTCTATCAGTAAAACAGTCCTGGTCTAAGATGGAAGTGTCTATCAGTAAAAACAGCCCTGGTCTAAGATGGAAGTGTCTATCAGTAAAAACAGTCCTGGTCTAAGATGGAAGTGTCTATCAGTAAAAACAGCCCTGGTCTAAGATGGAAGTGTCTATCAGTAAAAACAGTCCTGGTCTAAGATGGAAGTGTCTATCAGTAAAAACAGTCCTGGTCTAAGATGGAAGTGTCTATCAGTAAAAACAGTCCTGGTCTAAGATGGAAGTGTCTATCAGTAAAAACAGCCCTGGTCTAAGATGGAAGTGTCTATCAGTAAAAACAGTCCTGGTCTAAGATGGAAGTGTCTATCAGTAAAAACAGCCCTGGTCTAAGATGGAAGTGTCTATCAGTAAAAACAGTCCTGGTCTAAGGGTGTGTATCAGTAAAAAACAGTCCTGGTCTAAGATGGAAGTGTCTATCAGTAAAACAGTCCTGGTCTAAGATGGAAGTGTCTATCAGTAAAAACAGCCCTGGTCTAAGATGGAAGTGTCTATCAGTAAAAACAGTCCTGGTCTAAGATGGAAGTGTCTATCAGTAAAAACAGCCCTGGTCTAAGATGGAAGTGTCTATCAGTAAAAACAGTCCTGGTCTAAGATGGAAGTGTCTATCAGTAAAACAGTCCTGGTCTAAGATGGAAGTGTCTATCAGTAAAAACAGTCCTGGTCTAAGATGGAAGTGTCTATCAGTAAAAACAGTCCTGGTCTAAGATGGAAGTGTCTATCAGTAAAAACAGTCCTGGTCTAAGATGGAAGTGTCTATCAGTAAAAACAGTCCTGGTCTAAGATGGAAGTGTCTATCAGTAAAAACAGTACTGGTCTAAGATGGAAGTGTCTATCAGTAAAAACAGTCCTGGTCTAAGGGTGTGTATCAGTAAAAAACAGTCCTGGTCTAAGATGGAAGTGTCTATCAGTAAAACAGTCCTGGTCTAAGATGGAAGTGTCTATCAGTAAAAACAGCCCTGGTCTAAGATGGAAGTGTCTATCAGTAAAAACAGTCCTGGTCTAAGATGGAAGTGTCTATCAGTAAAAACAGCCCTGGTCTAAGATGGAAGTGTCTATCAGTAAAAACAGTCCTGGTCTAAGATGGAAGTGTCTATCAGTAAAACAGTCCTGGTCTAAGATGGAAGTGTCTATCAGTAAAAACAGTCCTGGTCTAAGATGGAAGTGTCTATCAGTAAAACAGTCCTGGTCTAAGATGGAAGTGTCTATCAGTAAAAACAGTCCTGGTCTAAGATGGAAGTGTCTATCAGTAAAAACAGTCCTGGTCTAAGATGGAAGTGTCTATCAGTAAAAACAGCCCTGGTCTAAGATGGAAGTGTCTATCAGTAAAAACAGCCCTGGTCTAAGATGGAAGTGTCTATCAGTAAAAACAGTCCTGGTCTAAGATGGAAGTGTCTATCAGTAAAAACAGTCCTGGTCTAAGATGGAAGTGTCTATCAGTAAAAACAGCCCTGGTCTAAGATGGAAGTGTCTATCAGTAAAAACAGTCCTGGTCTAAGATGGAAGTGTCTATCAGTAAAAACCCTGGTCTAAGATGGAAGTGTCTATCAGTAAAAACAGTCCTGGTCTAAGATGGAAGTGTCTATCAGTAAAAACAGCCCTGGTCTAAGATGGAAGTGTCTATCAGTAAAAACAGTCCTGGTCTAAGATGGAAGTGTCTATCAGTAAAAACAGTCCTGGTCTAAGATGGAAGTGTCTATCAGTAAAAACAGTCCTGGTTTAAGATGGAAGTGTCTATCAGTAAAAACAGTCCTGGTCTAAGATGGAAGTGTCTATCAGTAAAAACAGTCCTGGTCTAAGATGGAAGTGTCTATCAGTAAAAACCCTGGTCTAAGATGGAAGTGTCTATCAGTAAAAACAGTCCTGGTCTAAGATGGAAGTGTCTATCAGTAAAAACAGCCCTGGTCTAAGATGGAAGTGTCTATCAGTAAAAACAGCCCTGGTCTAAGATGGAAGTGTCTATCAGTAAAAACAGTCCTGGTCTAAGATGGAAGTGTCTATCAGTAAAAACAGTCCTGGTCTAAGATGGAAGTGTCTATCAGTAAAAACAGTCCTGGTCTAAGATGGAAGTGTCTATCAGTAAAAACAGTCCTGGTCTAAGATGGAAGTGTCTATCAGTAAAAACAGTCCTGGTCTAAGATGGAAGTGTCTATCAGTAAAAACAGCCCTGGTCTAAGATGGAAGTGTCTATCAGTAAAAACAGTCCTGGTCTAAGATGGAAGTGTCTATCAGTAAAAACAGCCCTGGTCTAAGATGGAAGTGTCTATCAGTAAAAACAGTCCTGGTCTAAGATGGAAGTGTCTATCAGTAAAAACCCTGGTCTAAGATGGAAGTGTCTATCAGTAAAAACAGTCCTGGTCTAAGATGGAAGTGTCTATCAGTAAAAACAGCCCTGGTCTAAGATGGAAGTGTCTATCAGTAAAAACAGCCCTGGTCTAAGATGGAAGTGTCTATCAGTAAAAACAGTCCTGGTCTAAGATGGAAGTGTCTATCAGTAAAAACAGTCCTGGTCTAAGATGGAAGTGTCTATCAGTAAAAACAGTCCTGGTCTAAGATGGAAGTGTCTATCAGTAAAAACAGTCCTGGTCTAAGATGGAAGTGTCTATCAGTAAAAACAGTCCTGGTCTAAGATGGAAGTGTCTATCAGTAAAAACAGCCCTGGTCTAAGATGGAAGTGTCTATCAGTAAAAACAGTCCTGGTCTAAGATGGAAGTGTCTATCAGTAAAAACAGCCCTGGTCTAAGATGGAAGTGTCTATCAGTAAAAACAGCCCTGGTCTAAGATGGAAGTGTCTATCAGTAAAAACAGTCCTGGTCTAA